>NC_133666.1:361605335-361905335 GCF_037893015.1 Macrotis lagotis | reverse complement strand
CAAATTTACTGGCATAGAGTTGGGTAAAATAACTTTGAATTATTGCTTTAACTTCCTCCTCATTGGTGGTGAGTTCACCTTTTTCATTTATGATACAAACAATTTGGTTTTCTTCTTTCTCTTTCTTAATCAAACTAACCAGGTGTTTAACAATTTTATTGTTTTTTTTCAAAAATAGCTTTCTTTTGTTTATTATTTCATTAGTTTTCTTGCTTTTGATTTTATTAATTTCTCCTTTAGTTTTTATAATTTTTAATTTGGTATTTAATTGTAGTTATTTAATTTGTTTTTATCCTATTTTTAGTTGCTTGTTTAGTTCATTGATTTTTCTTTTCTCTAATGTTTTCATGTAAGAATTTAAAGATATAAGATATAATATATTCACTGATAACTACCTTGTGTGTATCCCATGGGTTTTGGCATGTTGTTTCACCATTGTCATTATCTAGAATGAAATCATTAATTCTTCGTATAATTTGTTGCTTGATCCACTCATATCTTTAAAATGAGGTAATCTAGTTTCCAATTAGTTCTGGGTATATATCTCCATGGCCCAATATTGCATATGATTTTAATTGCTTTATTATCTGAGAAAGATATATTTGCTATTTTTGCCTTTCTGCAACTAATCATTGCATTTTTATGTCCTAGTACATGGTCATTTTTTGTGTAAGTGCAATGTACATTTTCCTTTCTATTCCCATTCAAATTCCTCCATCAATTAACATATCTATGTTTTCTAACAATCTGTTTATCTCTTTAACTTCTTTTTGCTTATTTTTTGGTTTGATGTATCTAAATCTGAGAGTGGGAGGTTGAGGTCCCCCTCTAGTAAAGTTTTGCTGTCTATGTTTTTCTGTAACTCATTCAGTTTCTCTTCTAAGAATGCGGATGTTATTACACTTCATATACATACATACATATATATGTATATGTATGTATATATGCATATTTAGTATTGAAATTGCTTCATTGTCTATGGTAACTTTTAGGAGGATATAGTTTCCTTCCTTATCTCTTTTTTTAAGGTGTGTTTTTTTTTTGTTTTTGCAAGGCAATGGGGTTAAGTGGCTTGCCCAAGGCCACACAGTGAGGTAATTATTAAGTGTCTGAGGTCGGATTTGAACTCAGGTACTCCTGACTCCAGAGCTGGTGCTCTATCCACTGTGCCACCTAGCTTCCCCCTTCCTTATCTCTTTTAATGATATCTACTTTTGCAACTGCTTTGTCTGAGATAAGGAATGCTACTCTTGCTTTTTTTCACTTCAGCTGAAGCAAAATATATTTTGCTCCAACCATTTATCTTTACTCTATAAGTTCTCTTTGCTTCAAATGAGTTTCTCTATATATATACTTAGCCAGAATATACTTAGCCAGAAGTGATGGTCACTCATGACTTATTCATGAGACTGTTATGCAATAAAAGGAAACTGGCTATATCCCTACCTGGGAGAAAAAACTCTAATAAAGCTCGAGAACTGTAACTCGAATAGAAAGAATATACTTAGCCAGAGTTGATGGGTCCTCATAACTTTTCTGCATCCCATAATATGCAAAATTTTATTAAAGTTATTAAAAAATAATTTTAAACCCAAAGAAGAGAGAAAGAAGAAAAATGAAAAAAAAAACAAGAAATGAATGTCATGCAGTAACATTCTGAAAATTGATCAAAGAAATCAGCCCCATTAAATGTAGAAATGGCTTAATAAACTGTGTTATATATGTATGTGATTAAACACTATTGTTCTATAGGAAACCAGAAGGGATGGGTATTCAGGAAAACATGGAAGTATTTGTGGGAATTGATGCTGAGTGAGATGAGTAAAACCAGAATAAAATTATACACCATCATAGCAACAGGGGTATGATGATCACCCTTAATGGACTTGCTCATTCCAACAGTGCTAAAATTGGGCACAATTTTGGGATATCTGCAATAGAGAATACCATCTGTATCCAGAGAAAGAATTGTGGAATTTGAACAAAAACCAAAGACTATTAACTTTAATTTTTAAAAATTATATTATTATATAATTTTGCTATCACTTATACTTCATTTTTCTTCCTTAAGGATATGATTTCCCTCTCATCACATTCAACTTAGATCAATGTATAACATGGAACCAATGTTAAGACAAACATACTGTGTTTTGTGGGGAATGGGGGAAAGGAAGTGAGAGTAGGGGAAAAATTGTAAAATTCAAAATAAATAAATAAATAAATAATTTTTTAAAAAAAGAAAAATAAACACCTGGAAAAGGAAACACAGAAGCTATATGAAGTAAATACAACTCTAAATTTAGAACTGAACAAATAGAAACCAAAACAATCTGCAAGACTATAAGATTCCATCATACAAAATAAAAGGCTGAAAAAATTCCAAAAAAATATAAAGTATCTCTCCTGATTAAAGGCCAGAGCTGCATAGAAAATTTTGACTTTGAATAGGAGTCTCAAGAGACACAAGAAAAGGTAAAATTATAAAAAGGGGGGGGGACTGTTAACAGTTAAGGTGAAACTGGCAATACCCCTACCTGGAAGATAGACTTTAACAGCTCTCTAGAACTGTAACTCTATTAGAGAGAAATTAATTAGCCAGAAGAGTTGGATATGCATGACTTAGTTGAGAAACTGTTATCCAACAAGATGAAAACTGGATATATCCTTAACTGGGGGAAAAACTCTAATAACTCTCAATAATTGTAATCCTAGTAGAGAGAATAGCCAGAAGTGATATATACTCAAGACCTTTCCTTGACTCAAATAGAATGATTTAAAAACAATACCTCTTTAAAAAGGGATTTAGTAAAGAGATGGGAGGATGGAGGATACTGAATGGGGTAAATCTCATTATATTAAGAAGTACAAAGGACTTATTGCAATAGAGGGAAAGAATGGAAGATGGGAGAACCACCTGAATCTTACTCTCATCAGATTGGCTTTAGGTTGACATACACACACACACACACACACACACACACACACACACACACACACACTCAGTTAAGTCAAGAAACTTATCTTACCTTTAAAGAGTATAAAAAGGGAAAAGGGAGGGGGGAGGAAAGGGGGATCACCAGAAGAAAAGGGAAGGGGGAAGGAGCAAAATGCCAGGGCAAAAAAAGCAAGGGGGTGGGATATAAAAGGGCAAACATGGTGATGATAGAAGTATTCAGAAACAAAACACTGGAGAATATGAATAAAGGGAAAAAAAGGGGGGGAATACAAACAGAGGGAAGATAACATGAAAGGCAATAAAAGTTAATAATTATAACTTTGAATGTGAATGGAATGAACTCTCCCTTAAAAGGTAAGTGAATAGCAGAGTGGATTAAAAACTAGAATCCTACAATATGCTGCTTACAAGATACCCATCTGAAGCGAGGGCTACATATAGAGTAAAGGTAAAAGGTTGTAGCAAATTATAATTTGCTTCAACTGAAGTGAAAAAAGCAGGGGTACAAGTCTTTATCTCAGAAAAAGCAGATGCAAAAGTAGACAGCATTAAAAGAGTTAAGGAAGGAAACTATATCATCCTAAAATGTACCCTAGATAATAAAGTAATTTCAATACTAAATATATATACAACCAATAGCATAGCATCCAAATTCTTAGAGGAGAAGATGAAAGAGTTATAGGAAGATATAGACAGCAGAACTCTACTGGGGGAGACCTCAACCTTCCAATCTCAGATTTAGATAAATCTAACTATACAATAAATAAGAAGGAAGTTAAGGGGGTGAATAGATTGTTAGGAAACCTAGACATGATAGACTTATGGAGGAAACTGAATGGGGATAGAAAGGAATATACTTTCTTTACTGCAGTACATGACACAAAATTGACCATGTATTAGGGCATAAAATCCTAATGATCAATTACAGAAAAGCAGACATAGTGAATGCATTTTTCTCAGATCATAATGCAATAAAAATCATGTGCAATATTGGGCCAGGGAGATATAGGCCCAAAACCAAATGGAAAATAAATGACCTGGGAAATAGTTCCAGAAGAGACAATTTACAAATCATCAAACTAGCAGAAAGCATGGTACAAGAAAAGAATCAGGTAAATATCATGCAGGAAATTGTAAGGGAAAGCTATCCAAATCTACTAGAACCAGATAAACATATAATCATTGATAGGATCCACAGAATTCCTCCCCAAAGAGACCTCAGGTTAAATCCCAAGTACCCTCAAGTTAAGGAGAGAATATTGCAAGCAGCAAAAAGAAAATAATTAAAACACAAAGGAAATACAATCAGACTCACACAGGACCTATCAGCCTCAGTACTGAATAATAGGAAAAACCAGAATAGCATATTTCAGAGAGCAAAGGACCTGGGATTACAACCTAGAATGAAATACCCTTCAAAATTCAACATATATTGTCATGAAAAAATAGAGATGTTCAGTGAAATGGAGTAACTCCATAATTTCCTGACACAAAGACCAGAACTGAACAGACAATTCAATCACCAAATACACAACACAAAAGTTTCATAAAACAAGGTAAATTAAAAGGGCAAGGAAAAAAGAAAACAAAACAAAAGTTGGTCAAGATCATTAAATTGTATACAACCCTAACAGGGAAAATATAACACTTTCATTTCTTTAGAACTTTACTTCTCTTAGCTTAAAGGGCAAATTACAATTGAAGTGAATGAACCTAAAGGATATGCGTGTAATTGGCTCTTACCTCTCCATTGAAAAGGTCCAAGATGACATCCTTATGTTTGAGGAAAAAAGCCCTGAAGAAAAACAGGGGCTTCAACTTTAAACTAAAGTGTGTCATTATCTTTTAATGCATTTTAAGCCTACCAGGATTGGCATCTTGTCTAATGAGTACATCATAAACAACAAGGTCCTGAGTCACTGTCTCTGCCACTTGCAACCTTTTTTAAAGTTCTCTGGTGGGAACTCCAGAGCCTCCCATTATTTATAGATCTTTAAAATATTGCCATTTCTTAGATGGGGTTTGGACTTAAACCATGCCTCACTTAACAAGGGGTGAGGAGTATATCTAAAGTGGGGAGATAATAGGCCTTCCTTTACTTAACAATGTGTTAAGAACCCTAGCTGGGCAGGGTGGGAGGTAAAGTGGCAGAGAGAAGAGGTCTTGCTTCATTTAACAAGGTATTAAGTACCTTGTTAGTGGTGAGGGCTGGGGGAAGTGTGAAAGAAAATATGTGTGGTTTCTCTAAACAAGGGGTTAAATACCCTGATCCTGCATGGAGGAGGGGGAAGAGGGAGACTCTATGAGAGAAAATAGGCCTTGGGGGGAGGAGCACTAATAATTGAAGAATTATACCAGTTTAGAATATACTTTGACTCATGTGGAGGATTGTGTGTATTTGAAAGAAGCTTGAAAAGGCTTAAGGTAAAAATGAATATAATTACAATTTGATGCAATTTGAGTCAATGCTGTTTATCAAGTAATCAAGCAAACAATCTGTGATGATACCTTGATAACAATATGAGTTTATCAAGCAATCAAATAATAAAACTGTGAATAATGATACATGATTAATAGCATTAGAGTGATAAATAACACCAATGGAAGAAGAAGATAGATTTATAATTTTTGAGGGAAAGAAGGGAGAATGTGAATGCTGAGTAAATTATATTCAATAGATTTAGCCCATAGAGGAAATAAGATATATATTCCCACATGGGATTAAAAGACAAACCTAATTAAAGGGGTCCTGCGAAAGGGAACGGTAAGGGAAGAATGGACTGATAAAAATGAAGGAGAAAGTATAAGTAAAAATAAACTGAAAGTTAAATTTCTAAGAGAAAAGTGAAAGGGGAAAGGCAGTAAAATTTTGGTGAAGAGGAATAAGAGAAAACGAAAGACAAAAATATAAATGAAGAAAGATGGCATAGAGGGAAATACAGATTAATTAGTAATCTTAACTATAAATATGAATGGAATGAACTGTCCCATAAAACAAAAGCAAATAGCAGAATGGATTAAAAATCAGAATCCTACAATATGTTGTTTACAAGAAACACATTTGAAGCAGAGGGCAAAAGTAAAAAGTTGGAGCAAAATAAATTATGCTGAAATAAAAAAAAATCTAGGGTAGCGATCCTAATCTCAAATAAAGTAAAAGCAAAAATCAATCTCATTAAAAGAGATAATGAAGGAACCTGCATCTTCTTAAAATGCACCACTGGTAATGAAGCTATATAATTACTAAATATGAATGCACCTAGTGATATAGCATCCAAATTCCTAGAGGAGGGGTTGAGTGAATTACAAGGAGACATGGACAGCAAACCTTTAATAATAGGAGATCTCCACCTCCCTCTATCAGAATAAGGTAAATCTAACAACAAAATAAAGTGGAAGGAAGTTAAGAAGGTGAATGAAATCTTAGAAAGCTTAGATATGATAGACTTCTGGAGAAAACATAATGGGGATAGAAAAGAATATAACTTTTTCTTGACAGTACATGTCACCTACACCAAAATTGGCCATGTACTGGGGCACAAAAGCCTTGTAATCAAATGCACAAAGGCAGAAATAATAAATTATAAATATGTACTTCTCAGACCTTGATGCAATAAAAATAATAAAGGGTCAGGGAAATGAAGAACTAATTAGGAATTAAATAACTTAATCTTAAATAATGAGTGGATCAAACAGCAAATAATAGAAATAATTGATAATCATGCCAAAGGAAAAAGATAATAATGAGATATCATACCAAAATTTAGGGGATGCAGACAAGGAAGTTATGAGGGAAAACTTTATATCTGTAAATGCCTATCTGAATAAAATAGAGAAACAGGAGATAAATGAATTGGGTATGTAACTAAATAAGCTAGAAAAAGAGCTAATTAAATATCCCCAATTTAATTCAAAATTAGAATTACTGAAAATCAAAGTAGAGATGAATAAAATTGAAAAACAGAAAAGCATAGATCTCAAAAATAAAACTTATGGCTAGTTTTATGAAAATGTCAATAAAATAAAAAAAACTTTGCTTAATCTGATTTCTAAAAAAATGAAAGAAGATAACCAAATAACCAGTATCAAAAATCAAAAGAATGAACTAACCAACAATGAAAGGAAATTAGCGAGATAATTACAGGGTACTTTGCTGAACTGTGTGCCAATAATTGTATAACCTGAGCAAAATGGATGCATATTTACAAAATTACAAACTGCTCAGATTAACAGAAGAGGGAATGAATTGCATAAATAACCCAATTTAAGAAAAAAGGAATTCGAAGAAACCATCAATAAACTCCCTAAGAAAAAGTCTCCAGGTCCAGATGGATTTACAAGTGAATGTACCTAAATATTTACAGAACAATTAATTCATATAATATTTTTAAAAAGTCATTGAGGAAGGAGTTCTGCCAAATTCCTTTTGTGACACCACAATGGTGCTGAGACCTAAACTGGGAAGAACCAAAACAGACAAAGAAAATGATAGACCAATCCCCCTAATGAATAAGGATGAAAAAATCACAAATAAAATTTTAGCAATGAGACTACAGCAAGTTATTACAATATGACATGATCATGAAGGATTTGCACCATGTAGGCATGGCTGAACAGTAGAAAAACACTCAACATAATTAAAAACATCAATAGTAGAACCAACAGAAATCAAATCATTATCTCAAAAGGTGCTAAAAAAGCCTTTGATAAAATACAACATCCACTACTATTAAAAACACTAGAAAATTTAGAAATAACAACCTCAGAATTTCATATGTAATGGGAATAATCTCAGAACATTTCCAGTAAAGTCATGGGTGAAACACAGATGCCCATTATCACTATTTCTATTCAATATTAACATTAGAAATACTAGCAGTAGCAATAAGAGAAGAAAAAGAAATTGATGGAATCAGAAATGGCAATGAGAAAGCAAAACTTTCACTTTTTGATGTTATACCTAGAGAACCTGAGAAAATCATCTAAAAATCATCCTGAAACAATTAAAAAATTCAGCAATGTAGCAGGATATAAAATAAATCCATATAAATCATCAGCATTTCTATATATGAACAACAAAGCCCAAGTGCAAGAAATAGGAGAAATTCCATTTAAAATAACTACAGACAACATTAAATACTTGGAAATTTACCTCCCAATTTAAACCCAGATACTATATGAACACAATTATAAAGCACTTCTCCCACAAATAACATCATATTTAAATAATTTGAAAAATGTCAAATGCTCAAGTTAATATAACATATAATATTAAAAAATAATATAAAATATAATAAAAATGACAATTTCACCCAAATTGAATTAGTTATTCAATGCCTTACTAATAAAATGACCAAATAACTACTTTATTAAGCTAGAAAAAGTAGTAACAAAGTTCATCTGGAGCAAAAAAAAGGTCAAGAATTGCAAGGGATCTGATGAAAAAAAATGCAGGGGGGCGGAGCCAAGATGGTGACAAGAGTGGATCTTGTCCTAGGCGCTTTCTCATAAATCTTTGAAACTAAGGACTCTAACTAAACTTTTGAGAGACAGAACCCACAAAGGGACCCATGAGGCAGTTCTGCTACTCAAGGTAACCTGGAAAAGATCAGAAAGGCTCTGCTCCCCGGGGTCTGAGGGGCGACCCGCCAGAGGGTGGCCTGCCAGAACGAAAGAAATTCGGGCCCCCAGAGGAAGCCCCAGGGCACTGGGAGCCACAGCTCACAGCAGTGGGGGCAGTTTCCTGACCTACGCCCAGGGAGCACCTGGCACAAATTGGGGGAACAGCCAGGGTACCTCTGCCAGAGGCAGCACGTGAATTCCAGCCCACAGAGCACACAGAGAGCAGCATGGCCACTGCATTCCAGATTCAGGAAACAGATGCTGGCAGAGCAGGTAAGCAGGAGCCCCCAGGGCATGAGCCCATTGAACCTAGGGAGGGGAATGAAGAGAGAGAGAGACTGCCGAGCTCTGTCCTCTGCCCCTGGAAAAGGACTCTGGGGCTCTGACCACATTCAGATCCTGATCACAATCTAGGCCCCCCTACATAGAACAGCAGGGCCTCCCCCACCTCAACCCTGTGGCAGAGGGGGGCGCACATGGTCATTCACAGACCAGGAGGGAGGACAGAGCCTCACACACTGAGACCCTTGTGGGAATGTCCCAAAAGCTCAGGAAGCTCCCCCAAAACAGGCTTAGACTGGGAAAATGAGCAAGCAGAGAAACAAGAGAAACACCAAAGAGAAACACCATTGAGAAATACATTATCTATGAACCCACGAAGCATCAATATATACTGAGTCTGAAGATGAGGAAGTCCAACCTCCTGCATCTAAAGATTTCAAGAAAAATAGAAATTGGGCTCAGGCTATGACAGAGCTCAAAAAAGACTGAAAATCCAACGAGGGAGTTAGAAGAAAAACTGGGAAAAGAAAGGAGAGAGATGCAGGAAAAACATGAAAATGAAGTCAGCAGCCTAGTCAAGGAAATACAAAAAAAAATGCTGAAGAAAACAGCATGCTAAAAACCAGCTTAGGCCAAATGGATAAAACAGTTCAAGGAGTTATTGAGGAGAATGCTTTAAAAAGCAAAATTGGCCAGATGGAAAAAGAGATAAGAAAACTCTCTGAGGACAACAAATCCTTCAGACAAAGAATAAAATTCAGGGAGATTGATGAATCTAACAGAAATCAGGAATGAATACTTAAAAACCACAAATAATGAAAAATTAGAAGAAAATGTGAAATATTTCATTGAAAAAACAACTGATATGGAAAACAGACTTAGGCAAGATAATATTAAAATTATTGGAATACCTGGAAGTCATGATCAGGAAAAGAGCCTTGACATCATTTTCAAAGAATTACTACAGGAAAATTGCCCTGATATTCTAGAAGCAGAGGGCAAAATAGAAATGGAGAGAATCCACTGACCCCACCCCCCCGAGAAAGAAATCACAAAAATCCATATTATAGCCAAGTTCCAGAACTCCCAAGTCAAAGAGAAAATATTACAAGTAGCCAGAAGGACACAGTTCAAATATCATGGAGCTGCAGTCAGAATCACACAGGAGTTAGCAGCAGCTACACTGGAAGCTCGTAGGGCTTGGAATATGACATAACGGAAGGCAAAAGAGCCTAGAATGCAACCAAGAATCAACTACCCAGCAAAAATGAATGTCCTCTTCCAGGGAAAAAGATGGACTTTCAATGAACCATGGGAATTTCAAATGTTCCTGTTGGAATGGCCAGAGCTGAACAGAAGGTTTGATCTTCAGATACAGGACTCAGGTGAAGCATAGAGATTGGATGAGAGGGGGAAAATATGAGGGACTTAATGTTGATGAACTGCATGTATTCCTGCTTAGAAAAATGACATTGATAATACTCATATAAACCTTCTCAGTTAATAGAGCAGGTAGAGGGAGCTTTTATAGTTGAAGCACAGGAGAAAGCTGAATTCGAAGATAAGATATGGAGTAAAATGGAGTCAACAGAAAAAAGGGAAAGGTAATGGGAGAAAAAAAAAGGAGAGGGGGAATAGGCCAAGATATTTCATATAATAAGATTTTTCTTTATTACAATGAGCTACTGCAATGATATGGAAGGGGGGAAGGCAAGGGGGAACGAGGGAATCTTTGCTCTCATCAGAGTTGTCTAGGAGAGGAAACAGCATATATACTCAATGGCGTATAGACATCTGGAGCAAGAAGGAGGGGGAGAAAGGGGGAAGGGGGGTGATGTGACGGATGGAGGAGACGATGGACCACGGGGGGAGTGGTCAGATATAAGACATTTTCTTTTTTACTTCTTGCAAGGGGCTGGAATTAGATGGTCTGTCCGGGACCATGAGGCCAGGTGGATGCTGGGCCTAGAGGGTGGCATGGGGGCTCAGGGCCTCTTGTCCCCATGGCCAGGGATCTGTCTGCTGCTCCACTCAGCTACACTACAGCAGAGTCAGAGTGAAAGGAGGGAAAAATATAGTACATGATAGTGGAGAAATACAAAAGGACGGAGTTGCGATCAGCAATGACAATAGTGAAAAAATATGGAAGTAACTTTTACCATGGACTTATCATAAAGCCTGTGACCCACTCGCGACAGAGGTGTTGGTGTTGGAACAAAGACTCTAGCACATTTTTTTTATTATTATTATTTTAGGGAGGGGGTTCAGGGCAAATGGAGCTGGGTGGCCCAACTGGGGCTGCATAGCAGAGTGTTCATTGGGTGTTTGAGGCTGGATTTGGACCCAGGTGCTCCTGGCTCAAGGGCCAATGCTCTGTCCAACACCTAGCCACCCCTACTATTATTACTATTTTATTTTATTTTAGTTTTTTTTTCTTTTGTAATCAATATTTTATTAGTTCGTTTGTTCATCAGTACATAGACACTATGAATAAATTGTACATTTAAAAATGCTAGGAAAGTCTAAAAATTATGTAGTTGTAATCTTTTTCTAAACTGTTATTCCAGTGACTTTTCTTACTTTGTTTGGAGGCAATTCTCCCTAAAAAGAAGTCATCAAATACCAGTATCCTGAATACAGATAAGGTATTTGATCTTTTACAAAGCAAGGTTCCACCAATTCTGTATTTAATAAAACTACACTCATTATAAACATTTTCCAGTCTTTTACAGTACATTAATAAAGTTACCAAAAAAAATTGTACCACTATTACTAAAGATGACAATGTCGATAGCACACAATTTTGAAAGGGAGAGCCAACACCAGGGAGCCATTTTATTTAGGAAACAATTATACTGAAAGACAAGATGGATACAGATTAATCAAAATAAGATTTTTAAATTCATGGTCACAACTCCAAATTACTATCTCTGCTTCATTTAATTTGATGTAAGGACTGCCTATGGAATGTTAAGTCTAGGCATAAGACATGAAAAACCTTCCTAATCAACAGACTATTAATTTCTGGTTGTATTAAAACAAACAAACAAAAAACCAAACTGACAATCAGCACACGATCTCACCTTTTTAAATAGGACTCTAAATAAAGCCACTTTAGATTGGCTTCACTTATTTAAATGTTTTAAAAAAATAATGTGATGAGGTAGGACTGCCTCCTTCTTAAAAATGTGTTTCTAGAGAGCTACTAAAAAACTGGTATTTACAAAATAGTTGATAAAAATATTCCTCTGAATTGTACAAGAAGGGAGGTTACAGGGACAATTGTTAAGATTTTTATAAGATGTTAATTCAGATTTCGTTTCTTTCTGTACTGCTCAATCAGAGGCTGGAACCTCTTCATTTTTAGTTTCTCCATTTTCTGCAGGCAAAACATCTTTATTCTCTTCTTGGTTGGTAGCTTCTGCGTGTTTTCCTTTTGCTCCTTTTTTCCCTTTTGTGTGAACTTTTTTGTCCTCAGATTTAGCCTTCCCAGCTGTCTTTTTGGGCTTTGGTTCCACCTTTGCAAGGGCTGGTTTAGCTGACAATCTGGCCGACCTCCTCTGGGGCTCCTCCCTTACATCCCCTTCTGCGGAGTTGACCTTCCCTTGGGCATCTTGGCTGCGCGTGGGGACCAGCTCCCTCTCCCCAGAGGCAGGCGATCACCGGGGTCTGGGGTCGCAGGTGGGGAGAGCTTCTACTGCGGCGGCTTTCAGGGCTCGGAATGCTCCTTCTCCTGCCGCGGGGCGGCTCAGAGCCGCCCATTTTGTTTTTGTTTTTTTTTTTTCTTTTTTTGGTTTTTGCAGGGCAGTGGGGTTCAGGTGGCTTGCATGTCACACGGCTGTGTGATTGTTGGGTGTACGGGGCCGGATTTCGGCTTGGGTGCTCAAGACTCCAGGGCTGGTGCTCCATCCACTGCGCCACCTGGCCATACCTACATTACTATTATTTTTTTTTTAATTTTAATTTTTTTCTCTCCCCTTTAATTTATCACTCAAGCGAGTCTATATTTTTTTGGGGGAGGGGGTATATTCTTTACTCTTAAACAAGAATATTTTATTAATGTATAAAAAATTGTACAAAATGAGAATAAATATTAAATATTAAAAAAAAAGAAAAAATATAAAGGAAGGTGGTCTAGCTCTCCCAGTTCTAATACTATACTATAAAGCAACAGTCATCAAAACTGCTTAGCATTGGTTAAATAGAATAATTGATCAGTAGATTACATTATGTTCCAAAGAAGTTGCAGTAAATGACTACAGCAATCTACTATTTGACAAACCCAAAGACATCAGCTTCTGGGATAAGAACACACTATTTGACAAAAATTGTTGGTAAAACTGGAAAATAGTATAGCAAAAACTAGGCATAGAGGGCAGCTAGGTAGAACAGTGGATAGAGCACCGAGCCTAGAGTCAGGAGTACCTGAGTTCAAATCTGGCCTCAGACACTTAGACACAGGTCCCCAGACACCTAGCTGTGTGAAATTGGGAAAGCCACTAACCCTATTGCCTTTCAAAATAAAAAAAGACAACAATAAAAAAAACTAAGCATAGATCCACATCACACACTATACCAAAATTAAGGTCAAAATAGATACAGGATTTAGACATAAACAGTAATACCATAGATAAATTAATAGATGAAGAAATACTCTTATCTATCAGATCTATGGAAAGAGGATATATTTATGCCCAAAGAGGAATTAGAGCATATTTTATACTGAAAAATGAATGATTTTGACTTTATTAAATTAAAAAAGATTTTCACCTAATAAAATCAATACTGCCACAATTAGAAGTTAAGCAGAAAACTGGGAAACAATCTTCACAACTCAGAGTTCTGATCAAGGTTTCATTTCTAAAATATATAGACAAATACATCAGATTTAGAAGATCACAAATCATTCCCCAATTGATATGTGGTCAAAGGATATGAACAGACAGCTTTCAAATGAAGAAATTAATGCTATATGTCATCATAAAAATATGGTCGAAATCATTAAAAAACAATGACTGGGAAATTGATGCATTGCTGGTGGAGTTCTGAACAGAACCCACCATTCCAGAGAACAATAAGGACTATGCGCAAAGAGCAATAAAAATGTTTATTGCTTTTGATCCAGCAATTGCAATTCTAGTCTTATATCATGAAGAAATCATGAAAAATGGAGAAAAGTCTCTCAGGTTACAAAATATTCACAGCAGTTCTTTTTGTAGTGCCAAAGAACTGGAAATTGAGGTGATGCCCATCAATTGGGGAATTGCTAAACAAATGATGGGACATGAATACTATGGTGTATTACTGTTCTGTGGAGTACTATGGAATAGCATGGATTGCTCTAGAATACTATGGAGTATATACTATTCTATAAGAAAACATAAATGGTCGGTCAGTCTCTAGAGTAGCATGGAATTATTTACAAGATATGATGCTGAGTGAAAGGAGAAGCACCAAGAGAACAATGTACACATTAACAACAACATTTTGAGATTATCAACCTCGATGGAAGCAGCTCCTCTCAGGAGTTCAGAGAGCTAGGACAGCAGTATTAAACTGGCAATGGACAATGTTATCCTCATCCAGAGGAAGAAAAACAAAACCAAATAAAACTAAAAAAAAAACCCTTACCCTTCAGAATCTGAAGAACACTTTATAAAATTATCTCCTATATATCTCTTTCCCTTAATCATAGTTCCTCAAACTGAAAATTATTAATCTGTAAATATGTTTATCAAAATATGTATGTATAATGCTAACCTGTATTTTTGCCAATGAGGGGTGGGATTGGGATGGGAGGGTGGAAGGAAACTTTGTAACTTAAAAATATACATGTGCATCTCAATGAAATAAATCGATTTTTAAAAATGAAATTGCCTTAAGGCTTTTCTGAGGTAGAATAAATTATATGCTAGAAATATTTGAAGTTAATTTCTTTTTTAAATTACTTACATAATTTTTTCATTATTTAAGGGGTAATTAATAAAGAAAATCCATCTTCATTGCTAGACTGCTATATTCCTCATTATTTTTCCTCAAATTTTTAAGAAGTATAGGATAGCAGCGGTTAGGTGGCATAATGGATAAAGCACTGGCTCTGGAGTCAGGAGTACCTGGGTTCAAATCCAGTCTCAGACGCTTAGTAATCACCTAGCTGTGTGGCCTTGGCAAGCCAATTCACCCCATTTGCCTTGCAAAAACCTAAAAAAAAGAAGTATAGGACAGTATAGAATATAGAAGTATAGAACTGGAAATCCATAATTAAAGTCACAATCTTGAATACTTGGGCTGGTAGTGTGAAATCCCTTTCCTATTGAAGATAGTTGTTTAGAAATGTTATTAGAATAACACATTTCCTTGCATAGAAAATTTTATATATGTATGTGTATATTTGTTTCCTTTTTTCTTTGACTACTTTAAAATACTTCAGAATGTGAACAAATTTGAAGTTCAAAAATCTATTGTAAAGTAAGTTTTTCCCACAAATTGACAATATGAATATAAGTAAAAAAGGAATTTCATTTTGACTTTTTTGGATGAAATGATGAAATTCTTTCTTAAAAAATCTTATTAGTTTTTATTTCAGTTAGATACAGGGATTGTTTTTAACATTTATTTCTACAAAATTTTCTCCTACCTGTCCTCTTTCCCACCCCACTTTATACATGTTCAATAAATTTTAAAAATATATTTTTATGTTAGGTTGTTTAAGACAATTCAGAACAAAAGGGAGTAGCAACAATGAAAAACAAAAAAAAAACTCATAAAAATGTGAAAATAATATCCTTTGATGTTCCTTTAGATTTCATAGTACTTTTTCTAGATTTGGATGAACATTTTTTATCAAAAATCTTTTAGAATATTCTTTAATCACTGTATTGCTGTGAAAAGTTAAATCTATCAAAGTTGAACATGACACAATGTTTATTTTGCTATTTACAAAATTCTCCTGGTTGTATTCACTTCATGCAGAATCTGTTTATTAAAGTCTATCTGGTTCATTACCGAAATCATAAAACCAAACTGATTTTCATTGTATTCAAATATCTAATTGATCCAGTAATTGCAATTCTAGGCTTATATCCCGAATAACTCATAAAAAATGAGAAAAAGTCCCTCAGATTACAAAATATTCAGAGCAGCTCTTTTTGTAGTGTCAAAGAATTGGAAATTGAGGGGATTCTCAAAAATTGGGGAATGGAGAAACAAGTCATGGTACATGAATAACATGGAGTATTATTTTTCTAGGGAGTACAATGGAATAGCATGGATTACTCTCCAATACTATGGAGTATATACTGTTCTATAAGAAACCATAAATAGTCAGTCTCTAGAATAGCAACTCATGCAGTCATTCTACAATTTATGGATATATCTTCAATTTCTAATCTTTGCCACCTCAAAAAGAGCTGCTTTGAATATTCTTGTGCATATGGGTATTTACCCCTTTTGTTGTAATCTTTCTGTGATACAGACTTATTCATGCTTTTACTGGATCAAAAGCTTCTGAATCAAAGAATATTCCCAGTTTTTAGTCTTTAGACAAAGATTTAAATACTATCCAGAATGATTGGTTCAGTTTACAATTCCACTCACCATATAGTAATGTCCAAGTTTTCCTATAACACCTCCAACATTTATCATTTCCTTTTTCGGTTATATTAACCACTCTGATTAGTACAAGGTAAATATCTCAGAATTGTTTTAATTTTCATTTCTTAGATTAATGATGATCTAGATTATTTTCTTTTTCATATTTGGATAGATAGCTTTAATTTCATCATCTGAAAACTTCCAGGTCATATCCTTGGAACATATATCAACTGAGAAATGCATTGTATTCTTATCAATTTGACTCAGTTCTTGATATATTTTAGAAATGAAGCCTTTATCAGAAATAGTAGTTGTAAAAAAGTTTTCCCAGTTTTCTCCTTTCCTTCTGCTCTGGGGTATATTTGTTTTTGTTCATGCAAAAACTTTTAAAATTCAATATTATCAAAATTATTCATTTTTGCAATTCATGTGACATTCTATCTAATGTTTGGTTGTAATGGCAATCATATAACCATTTTAACTTGTCTTGGTATAAATTGTGAGATGTTAATTTCTGCCATATTATTCCCTGTAATCCCAGCAGTTTTCCTTAAAGCTCTTAACCCAGAAGCTGGAGTTTTTGGGAAACTGTTCTGTAATTCTATTTCTTAGTTTGCCCCTTCTGTTTTATGTATTAACACCATATTTGTGTCATAAAATTTGTTAGGATTCCTTCACCTATTTTCCAAATAATTTACATAGAATTTTAATTGTTTTCCTGCCTTGTTCTTTTTCTAAAATTATCATTATATCAAAACCTATTAGTATCCAAACTGTCTGAATAAATATACTCTTAACTGTCTCAAGAGTTACATTTAGCAAATTCCTGTGTAGGGATATAAGTAGTTTAATCGTTTTGAACACCATGGTGCTATTTTGTTTTGCTTTTTTAAACCCATTTATCAGTTCAGCTTTCCTTTATAATTTCTTGAAGGATACTGTGTAGGTTCTTATTTGGACTGGCTTTCAGGTAATGTAAAAAAATTTAAATTATCTCTTCTCACTCTTTTTTTCCAGACGGTTCCTTTTCCAATGAAATATTTTACATTTTCTTTCATTTTTTATCATTCCTTTGATATTGTTTGACTGATTCTTAATAATTCATAGAGTCTCTTGCCCTATTGCAATTTTTAAGGAAATATTTTCTTCATTTTGCTTTTGCATCTCTTTTTACCATTTAACCAATTCTATTTTTTAAATGTCATTTATTTTCTGCCAATTTTTGTGCTTTCTTCTCCAAGCTTAGTCATAAAAAGAATGTTTACCAAGTCTTTGTTTCCTAATTAGCTTTTTTTTTTGGTTTTTAGTAAACAATGGGTTACTGAACTTAATTATTTTGGATTTTTACAGTAAACTGTTCTATATACCTACTTCCTGATTTCCATTCACGTATGTTTGATGATTATTGCTTCATAAGATAGTTTGCATTCTAGAAGTAATATTCCCCTTTCTTTCCTCTGTCTATTTTATGTATTATTTCCCTAGATAGAACTCCCTGAAGTACTACATACTAAGAAATTTATAAACACATTCTGTTGTATTGTTATTTTTAGCATATTGTTGTTTTGAATTCTTGATTTTGAACAGCAGAGGTCAAGTAGGGTCAAATACAGACCACGTAATTTCTCTAAGGTCTAGCGATGTAAAACACATAGAACCCTAGCAAATCAAAATTTTAGCCACTAGGGAACTCACTCTATCAACCTATGGATATGGATTGTTATAAAATGGCTTACACTAATGAAATAATATAGATTTTAAAATGTGACATTTAAACATTCTGTTAAATTAGTCACTAGCAGCAAACAGCAATATTAGCTGCAAAATTATAGACATTCCTATTTAAAATAATCAAATAAAAATAATTATAATATCCAATGGCTATTACTCTTAACCATTGTTTAAGAATCATTTCATTACATTTATATAGGATTCTAAGAAATTTAACACTGAAGACTTTACTTTATGTAAAAGACAGAGATACCTAAAATTTTGTTTAGATCTTTAATATAGAAAAGTTTATGAATATTAAACATTCAAATTTATCTGTATGCATTTATATAAGGATATGTATAATGTGATTCAACCTTTGCTTTTCTCCCTAGCCTATCCTCAAATAATTTAAAATATTCAGATGTTTAGGAGGTATGAATCACTGTCATGTAAGTAAATATCAAAAAAGTTCAATGGGGAAATAATTATTAGAAAAAATTGCCAAATTTAGGATATTTCCTCATGCTGTCATATTTTAGTATAAGAAGTCAGTACCTATGTTTAGTTCATTTTTAATACAAAAATACTCTCCAAAACTGGATATTGAATCTATAAAAGCATTTCATTGAGCATTCTTAAATAGTGATTAAACAGATTCAGATATTTCTTTTATTTCAATGTTTTAAAAATAAAAAAAAATTAAATTAATTTTTTTATTTTCTCCCCAATTGTAATTTCACCTTATTTTTCCAATGATATGTTGTCAAAATTTTTCAACATTAATCCACATACATGTGTATATTTTAAATTATATAATGGCTTTCAACTCTCCTTTCTCACCATCCTTCCCCTCAGCACAAAAACAGTCTGAGAAACACTGTACATAGAAAAGCTGTTCGCCTGTGCAACCCAGGCCTTCCCTTTGCAGAGGTTCGCAAATACTTTCATGATTAGTAAATGTCTAATGAAATTCTATTTCTTTTTACTTAAAATAAAAAGAGCACTACCAGTTGATTTATTTTGCTCTCCAAGGAGAACCTTTGAGTCATGCATTAATTTGGCAGCTACTTCACCGTTTTTTGATCATAATAAAATGTCAAAATGAATACAGTTTATTGTATCTACTACTATATTCACTCCCTTATGCTGTTGTACATTTAATATACTAACAGTCAAGGATATCATGATGAACACTTTCATATATATGGTTGTCTTCAGAAAATAGTTGGAGTATGTTTTAAGAACTGAATTCAAAACCTTTTCAGGACTTAAGAACCAGCCAGAGTATGTTCCACCTGCATAGTCTTTCAGGAATTAGAGACACATCTAGGTAATTATGAGTCATCACCGTAGGAATTTATTGTGTATTATTATCAAGCAAGAAATGTAATAATCTTTATTGCCTGGGTTTTGACAGGAAAGACAATATAAAATATAGCCAGCAACTTTTTGAGGGAAAAATAGTTTTAGAGAAATGTATTTAGATGTTCCTAAACACTTTCAACACTGAATTCAAATGTTCACTTTGCCCATCTTTCCACTAATATGCTCTTTTTTTCATCAAAATTAGTATCACTTCATTGTAATCCAAAAATTGCCTTGAGTTACTGAGGTTGTTGGGACTATAGATGATCAGACAAATAGGATCTTGTGGTGTTCTACCACATATCAGGCATAAACAATTCTATGAACATTTGGAGTGGAGATGTCTCTAAATTTCAACATCTCATAATTCTTTTGAGCTACTGCAATTCATCTTTGCTCATAAAGCACAGAACCTTCTTTCTAACAGGCATGCTTTATTTGTCAAGAATCTTCTATGAAAACCATTTCCAAAGTTCTTCAGAGAGCCTTTGAGAATGCTCTTGTACTGCTTCTTCTAACATTTGTGTGAACAGTTGCCTTGTGTGAGTTGTTCATAAAATGAAATTCATGTGACCATGAAATGAATTATACTATCTACTGTAGAGTAGTCACTGTAGCTGAAAAGCTTCTATGAACTTTTATGTCCAGTACCTTATCTTGGCAGGTGATCTTCAGAATCTTTCTAAGACAATTCAAACAATGAGGTTAAGAAAAATGACTATGCAGATCTTGGTTTGGTAATGTTTATGTGAGTAGCAAATATGAAGCTTTTCATTGTATCAATTGTCACTTATATGAACTTACATTTATTTTGTTTTTCAAGGCAATGGGGTTAAGTGGCTTGCCCAAGGCCACACAGATAGGTAATTATAAAATGTCTGAGGTCAGATTTGAACTCAGGTACTCCTGACTCCAGGGCTGTTGCTCTATCCATTGCTCCACCTAGCCACCCTGAACTAACATTTTGGAGGGGAAAGATTCAAATGCTTTTTGGAGATCTTTAGCATAACTGATAAGATGCAGATTTCATAAATTGAATGGAGATAGTCCTGCAGTCATATCCTCCAGGACATCCCTCCTAGGAATGTCTGATATCCAGGTCATCATGGGTTGAGGACTACTCACTTGATGGATAAGTCAAAAGCAGTTTTTATCAGATCCCACCGTCTGATAGTGAAATTGTATAAGACCCCCCCCCCCTCTCAAAAACTCCATTTTAGGAACCAGTTTTTTCTAGCCAGGTGCCCATGCATAATCAGAAGGCTTTGGAAAATTTTAATAAATGTGTATGTTAATCTAATGCTGTTTATTTTTTCTTGAGACCAAACCTTCTAGGCTACCATAAGTCCCTGAATAGGATAAATTCTGGAATTAGCATCAGGTTTAACTTAATTAATTATTAAATCACCAAATTCATGGAGGTCATCAGCAAACTGTCTAAAATCTCTTCTCTCTCACACTTTCCTCCAACAACATTGCTGAAAGCATCATACTATAAAGCTTAGGAACAAGCAAAAATAATCTCCTTTTCTCTTCTGGTAACTTGGAAAATGCAAGAAAATCATCTATTTGGTAAGATGCAGGCAAGCATACTGATTTGAAACTGATATATAATAATTAAGAACTCTGAGTGTAATGAACCAAATATTGTCATAATTGTCTACAAGCTCTCCTAATTTATAGTATCAAGGCCTTGATGACATCCACAAACTAACATGGTGTATAGGCCTCTGTTCTGATCCTGAAGTTGTTGGACAGCAAACACCATATCAAACCTTTCTCAGCCTTTTCTGAAGTCACCCTTGCATTGTGGTAATTGATCGTCCTTCAGATGAAGGATCAACCTATTGAGGATTCAAGGAAGAACCATTCCAGCAATGAGCAAGAGAAAGACTTCCCCATCTCCCATGATAGTCACAAGATAATCTTCACCCCCTTATCTTTCTAGGTATGAAGAGTAGAGGTGTTCTTGAATTACAAGGGAATAGTCTCTTCTTGCCTTATAATCAGGAAAAATCTCTCAGTTAATGATTAGTGGACCCCCTTGATTGCAAATTTCAACTTGAATAGTACCATCATCAGCTATAGAAGGACTGATTTCAACCAAAGATGGGTAATCAATGGCTTTACTATTAACTGATGATGATAAGTTGAGAATACTATGGAAGTTTTCAGTCCATTTTTCTAGGATCATTTCCTTATCAGTAATGAACATGACCCATCAACCTGACTAGTTAAGATGCACCTTATATCTTTGGTCTTTAAATGGTAGTGAAGGCATCATAAAATAAATTACTGTCCAAGTAAAATTGAATTCCATTTATCTTCTTACTGAGCCAAGAATTATCTATCAATCTCTACGCTTTACTTGAATTTTACTTTTGAATGAAATTAAACACTGCCTTCTTAGAGATGGATGAACTATTCTGGTGATAAACTATGTAAAGATATTGTTTTTCATTTAGCATCTCCTTAGTTTTTTCCATAATTTTCATCAAACCAATCTTGAGGTTTGTGAGTGTTCTGGGTCAAATGAGCGAAAGCAGTGTTGTAAACCAAATCTATGAAAGTTGTTCACTTCTTTTTGCTCTATTATTACCAAATATGTGTTGGCTCATCTTTCCCTGCAAGTTAGCAATGAACTATTCCTGCTTGGAGAAGCACTCTTAATCTATTGTCTTTGAATCTTCTGGTAGTCTTCTTGTTTTGAGGATATAACTTTTGTTGAATGAAAATATTTAGTCTGAAGAAGATATAACTATGATCAGTCTAGCATTCTGCACCACACACCACTTTCTTCACTGTCAAATCCTTTCTTTTTTTCTTCTCCTTAAACTGACATAATTTATTAAATGCTCAGTGAATGTTAACAAAGCTTTTGTTATATTTAGATAAAAAGAAGGTAGCATTGATGATGAAGAAGTCATGAGATGTACAACTCTACAGTAAGTGATAAGTAATGATTGCTGATGCTCGTTCTAATTCTATTCCTCCCAATGACTTCCTGCATATTTGGCAGTCTTCTTTCATTAAAGTCATCCAAAATCAAAAATTTTTCCTCTTTCAGCAGATCAAAGATGTATGTACCCAAGACTTCTTATTTTTTTCTTTGATTTCATCAGGGTTCACCATGGTTGAAGTATATACACTGATGCTGATGTCATGGTGCTTTACTGTAGGTGACAACCACAATGTGAGCTTATCATTCAGTCCTTTTGGTAAGCCATAAAACTGGTTAACTAGATAAGTTGTTACTAAATCTCCACCAGCTTTACAGCATTCCCCATGACTCTGGTCATACCAGAAAATTCTGTATACAATTCTGATTTCAGCGAACTGACCTCCATTTCTTTGTTTTGTTTCACTTAGGGCTGTTATTTGGATGTGATACCTCTTGAGTTCTCTAGAAACAAGATCTGTTTCTTTCAGATTTGCAGGGTTTTTGTCCATATACTATATATTTACAATAATTGAAATCATTTTTGCAAAAATAAATTATACATTATTTTGTGTTTGATGATCCCTGCTTTCTCTAGTAAGAATTACAGGGTTAGAGGAAATAGACAATTTTAAAGACATATTTTGCTGATCCCTTCTTCATATAAGGAAATAAGTATTACACTCCTTTAAAAAGTTACTTAGACACCCAGGGAGTTGTCAAATTCCATTGCTGCTTCAGTTGAATGAGAAAGAGATCTTATATCCTGAGTCATCTGTATGCCTGGGTGTGAAAGCAGCTCCCAATGTATACATACTAGATGCTTTGTCTTTTTCCTTTCCATACAGGAATTTGAAGTACTCAAAAATATTAAATGGAATGGGTGTTGTCTTTTGATTTGCACATAAATTGAATTTAAGTAATGCTACTTGCACTAAGACCTTAGTCTCATTCTGTCTTCCAGAATCATTAGAGTCCAGTGGTGAGACAGGGTCAAGGTAGCTAGTGGATGTGCTTAAGATTTTCAGGGTCAAACCAAGCTCTAAGTACTCCAAAGTACTGTCTCATCTGCCTTTGTGGTCATTGGAGCAGAGTCTTCTTCTCTGCCCTTTCTTGGAAAAGTCTTCATATTTTTTGAGTATATAAACCTGTAATCCTTCCTTTACTTTGAACCTAGTTTAATCTTTCTAATGAAATAATTTAGCGCGGTGCAGCCACCATACACACTATAGCTTCTTGTTGCCAAAGGTAAGAGTGTTATGAGTCATGTGGGCATCAAAGTAAAAAGCACCCTTGAGCATTTCACACCAGAAGTGTTTGTCTTCCATGAATTCACCCTATATCTCTTAAATAGATATACATCCATCTTATAGAATAGTCTGCCCCTATTAAGATGTAAACTCCTCAAGTGCAAACACTCTCTCACTTTTGCCTTTTTAAACTGAGTTTTTAAACCAGTGTTCAACATATAGTAAGTCATTTATAAGCTTTGTTCACTCATTTCCAAATTGTGTATATTTAAAAAAAAGTAAGATGGAAAAATGCACATCAAAAAAACAGATTTAACTTCTTTTGGAATAAATATTTCTGAAGAAATGAAGCAAAGAGAACAACTGCAATTAAGATTGCTGACATAGAATACATTTCCCTTAGTGTAACTTGAAAAATGGGCTGTAAATTTTATCTTATTCCATTAACTCAGCATTACTTTTCATTTATAACAAGTGTTCAAATTTTTTTGGCATTAAATGTTTACTATAGTGAATAAGATTTTAATCTCTTAAATAAGTTTTACTCTTATCTGACAAGGCATTTTTCTTGCATATTACAATCTGGAAACATTGTGATGGTTAGATTTTATTTTTACATTACTCATAGAAGATGAAAAATGCATGAGTTATAATCTACTAGTGAGTCTAGAAGGATGCTGAGTCTACAATTATTATTCCATGTGAAACATCTGAGTCATAAACAATACCCACAAAAATGCAATGTAAACCTAATGAGATAATTGTTATTCCATAACTCTCTGTATTTCCACAGTATATGAGACATTTAAGAGATTTTTGAGGAGGTTAAACTGTTTCTAATATTAAAGTATAACACATCTAAAGTAGAAGACATGGTTAATTAAATAAAATAAAAGGGAGAAATAATGAAATGATCTATCCAGTAACAAGATAAGAAAAACATTGTTTAGACTTCTGTTCAAGATGTCACAGAGAAGCTAGGCACTCTTAAGCTCTGCAAACTTTCACTCAGAACCAACATTGGTCAATCCTCTTAACACATTTTGGAGGTGCAAGACCTTCAAAAGAACAGATTGGAACTTCTTCCAGGAAGGGAATGGACAGGGTTACTGTGACTATATCCAGGGCAGAGAATAGAGACTCAGCAAGGTAGAAGACTAACCATTAGGATGGGGAAGGAGAAGCCTTTGTATTGTGGGCTGTATGGTGACACACCTGGGAGAGCTCCAAGGCAAATACTCAGAACCTATATTTGGCCAGTGTTGTTGATCTGAACAGCCGAATCCCCAAAACCCTGTTGTTCTCAGAATAACTTCTGCTGTTTCCACTGGGATGGTCTGGCATTCCCAAGTGCAAACAGCACAGAAACAACTCCAGCTGTTTGTACCTTTCCCAGTAGACCAGGGTTGGGTGACTGACTACTTCAGCACTGACCATCCAAAGGGAACCTCTGTTGTTTCCAGGTTGGATGGACTAGGTTAGTGACTTAGTTGCCAGTGAGGACAGCCCAGACACAGCCCCAGTTACTCTCAGCATTTCTGATGATCTAGGGAGTGGACAGCTAATATCTCCAGAACAGATTGTAAATATTCATTGGGGAGATTGGTATATAAATTTATTTGCTTTTCCTCTTCCTCATTTAGGTATAAATACCATATTGGTGTCATGAAATGAATTTGGCAGAATATTTCTCTTATTTTTTAAAATCGTTCATGCTGTATTTAAATTAATTGTTCCTTAAATGTTTGGTAGTACTCAGTTGCAAATCTATCTAGAATTGATATTTTTTCTTAGGGAATTTATTAATGATTTCTTCCATTTCTTTTCCAGAAATAAGATTATTTAAGCATTTTATTTTCTCTTCTGTTAATTTAGGTAGTTTGTATATTTGTAAATATTCATCCATTTTACTCAGCTTATCAAATTTATTTGCAAATTATTCAAGGAAAAATAGTTCTATAGTATATATTTAATTTTCTCCTCATTAGTGGTTAGCTCATTTGTTTCATTTTTTTAGTCATCTTTCACTTTTTTAAAAAATCTTTCAATTTTATAAATCTCATCTTTGATTTTCAGAATTCTTAATTTGTTATTTAATTGGATTCTTCAATTTACTCTTTTTTCTATTTTTTTAATTGCATACCCAATTCTTTGATCTCTTCTTTCTCTACTTTATTTGTTTAGGTATTTAGAGATATAAAATTATCCCTAAAACTGCTTTGGCTGTATTCCAAAATTTGGGTCTGTTGTAACATCGTTATTATTTTCATGATTATTACTATGATTTGTTCTTTGATCAACTCATTCTTTTGTTCTGCAAGGCAAATGGGGTTAAGTAGCTTGCCTAAGGCCACACAGCTAGGTAATTATTTTAGTGTCTGAGGCTGGATTTGAGCTCAGGTGCTCCTGACTCCAGGTTCGGTGCTCTATCCACTGTGCAACCTAGCTACCCTTGATCAACCCATTCTTTAAAATTAAGTTAGCTTCCTATTAATTTTTTATTTCTCTTTCTATGACCTTATTTTCATGTAGTTTTTATTGCAATATGTGTGTGTATGTTTATACAAGGTATTTCATGTAATTCTCCTTGTATAATCATCTGCCATTCTGCATTTGATTGTAAAGTCTTTTTGACTTAGATGATAAATTTAGAATTATTTGCTAGATGTTGCAGAGAAAAGACATTCTTTTTTATCATCATACCATTTTCCCCAGATATCTATCATATCAAACTTTTGAAAGATTTTATTCATTTTCTTATCTGCCTTCTTGTTTATTTTGTTCTTACATTAATCTAATTCTGAAAGAATGAGATTGAGGCTCCCCAATATCAAAGTTTTTTCTGTCTATGACTCCTTGTACTCCCTTCAGTTTCTCTAAGAATTTGGATGCTATACCAATAGATGTCCATATGTATCATGATGAAATAGCTTCTTGCCTATAGTGCCTTTTAAGAAGATAGAGTTTCCTTCCTTATCCTTTTTAATGAGATCTATATTTTCTTTTGCTTTGGTTGAGATCAGTATTATGACCTCTGATTTTTTTAAACTTCTTTTAAAGCATAATATATTTTGATCTAGTCTTTTACTTTTGCCCTGTGCTTATCTCTCTACTTCAAATGTGTTTCTTGCAAATAATATATTATAGTATTCTGGTTTGTTAATTCATTCTGCTATTCACTTCCTTTTTATCGCAGAATTCATCCCATTCACATTTTTCAATTAAATTATTAATTTTGTATTTCCCTCCATATTATCTTTCCACATTTATTCTTTTCTCTTTCCTTCCCTCTTATTTCCCCCTCATCAAGGTTTTGCTCTCTTTCCCCTTTAACATTTCTTCCAAATTGTAAATTTAAGTTTTCTTTCACTCACACCTTCATCTTCCCATTTATCAGTCCCTTCTTCCCTTTTCTTTGTCTCCCCTCACCTCCTTCTTCCCTGAAGAGTAGGATAGAATTTTTTCACCCAATTGTCAATATATATTACTTCCTCTCTGGGTCAAATTTATTAAGATTTATTCAGTGTTCACACCTTCCTGTCTGTCCTTCTACTATAATATATTGTTTTGCCTCTTTACCTGCTATAATTTATCCACTAATGCCAAGTCCTCTCCAAGTATAGTCCCTCTTTTTGTGCTTTTATTGTTTTAACTCTGCCTTGTATTATATTCCCTTTGTTAATACATACTCCTATTGGGCAGCTAGGTGGCACAGTGGATAGAACACTGACCTTGGCATAATGAGGAATATGGTTCAAATCCTAACTCAGACACTTAGCACTTACTTGCTGTGTGATCTTGGGAAAGTTACTTAACCCTGAGAGCCTCTTAACCAAGACCATCTCCAGTAGTCCTGATACATATCTGGCCACTAGACTCAGATAGCTCTGCAGGAGAAAGTGAACAACAAACTCTATTACTCTATTGCCCCATAATCACTAAGTAACTTTCCCTCCTCTGTATCATTAGAAAAACACTTCCCCTCTTTTGTCTCTTTAGAAATATACTTCACAGGAGTCATGAATCATGTCAAATTATACCCTCTTTTCTACTACTCCAGAAACACACATACCCACATTCCCTGAGTACAAACTCTTGAAATATATTCAACCTTTTAACTATCCTAAGAGATACAATTCTCAAGCTTTATATGTGTTATCTTCTTTTATAGGGTTGTATACAATTTAATATTCTTGGTCAATACTTGTTTGTTTTTTTAACACTTTCTGTTTATCATTTTATGCATCTCTTCAGTCTTGTATTTGCAGATTGATTTTTCTGTTCAGTTCTGGTATATTTTTCAGAAAATTTTGAAAGTCCTCTATTACATTTAATATCCATCTTTTTTTTTTCCTTCATAGAATATGCTGTATTTTAACAAGGTAGTAAATTCTTGTTTGTAATCCAAGGTCTTCCTCCTCTGAAATATATTCAAAGCCCCCTTTAATGTTAAAACTGATAAGTCTTTTATAACTTTAATTGTACTTCCTTTGTATTTGAATACCTTCCTTTTTGTTGCTTTCATTATTTTCTCCTTTATTTAAGAATTCTAGAATTTGACTATGATAGTGTTAGGAGTTTTAATCCTGGGTCTCTTTCTAGATGAGTTCTGTTAATTCTTTCAAGGACTATTTTCTTTTCTTGATGTAGTATATTGAGAAAGTTTTTCCAGATTATTTCCAGGCTCTTTTTTGACTTAGATTTCTGATACATCAATAATTCATAAATTATCTCTCCTTGATCTATTTTTTGCACCATTTACTTTTACTGAAAATTTTCTTCAGGTTTTTTTCAGTTTTTTTTATTTTGTTGATGGAATCTTGGTGTCTCATAAATTTATTAGTGTTTATATGTCCAATTCTAATTTGAGTGGTTTTATATTCTTCAGTTAAAATTTTACTTCCTTTTCAGTTGGTAAATTTTACTTTTTGCTGAGTTGCATTTCTTTTCCAGTTGTCAATTTTATTTTTGAAGAGTTTCATTCTTGTTCCAATTGTTTATTTTTACTTTTAAAGTGGTTGATTTTTTTGATAATTTTTTTCATAATTTTCCTGCATTACTTTTTTCCATTTTTATTCCTCTCCCTTCTTTTGTTTTTAAATTCTTTTAAAGTTCTATTATGATGTTTTGGATATGAGTACAATTCATAGACTCCTTTGAAACTTCTCATATAGTTTGTAAATGCTTTCTTCTTCTAATATAGCATTTTATCATCAATCTAAATAGTAGCTTTCAATGATAAAACACTCTTCTAGCTTTCTGGCTTATTTTGATTGTCAAGCTCTGTTCCTGGGGTTGAGGGAATATAATACCTAATTTTTTGTTCCAGGCATGGATTTGATTCCAGCCTTACCACTGGCCTAAACTAACAAGGTGTTGACTTTGCAGAGGTTTGTTTCCTCCTTTATGTCCAGGCTCTGCCTGTGCAGTCGTTTGGTTCCAACCTCCTTCTGTCTTTTATCCCAGTGTTCTCGGGATTCATACCTGTCTGAGGCTGGAACTCTTTCTACTGTTTTGCTATTTACCAACTGTGCTGCTGCTGTCTAAGTGTCTGACCTTGGCTAAAAGTCTCCCACTGGATTTTCCACTCTTTCAATATAGTTGAACTTTACTTCCTCTTTCTCCCAAAGAGGCAGACATTCACTAAAGATCCACTATGATATCTACAATTGAAAACTTGTTTCAATTATTTTTTGATGGGATCTCTAGTTTTACTGTAAGTGGAGAGGCTACATTTATGTGTTATAAAGAAAAGATCTGGGAGCATGCTAGCTTCACAATGTCATCTTGGTTTTGCCCTACAAGTCTTCCCCAGCATAGACTCTCCAGAGAGCGAACCTCTTATCTTTCCAGTCCTAACAACCTATCCCAGGAACTGGCTTGCTGGTATGGAAAGCCCAGATACAGTCCAAGGTATAGAGAATGGCAGTCTGATATTCCAAGTGCTGACAATCCATTAGCAAAACTTACTGATAATTTTATTGAGTAACCCCATGGTGTCCCTAACATTTTTGATATCAAGTCAATAAGCAAGTTTCTTGGGTTATTAACACCTCAGATCTTTGAGTAAACCCATCCTTCAACACAATACATATGGAATAGGTAACAAATGTCACCATGAATAAGAAAGGTCAGAGAAAAGCATGTTCTGTTGAAAGTTACCTTAGAAACAAGGATAACAGTTCAGAAAAGGAGGATAAAGGAAGTGTTACATGTGAAGCTTCAGAGAAGAATATGGATTGATCTCCAGCCTAAGTAGACTTCTCAAAAGTGCTCAGAAAGCATTTTAAAAATCAAATGGAATAATAGGTGGAATGAAATGGAAGAGAAACAATATATTTCAACTAAAAATGACAGAAGAAAACAAATCCTTTAAAAATACAACTTGACAAATGCAAAGAAAAAAATAATTGCCTCAAAAACACAATTGGGCAAAAAAGGAAAAGCTAACAGCTCCTTTAAAATTAGAATTGGCCAAATGGAAAAAGAGATGGAAATGTTAAATGAGAAAAATGCTTCTCTGAAAAATAGATTAAGACTATTGGAACCTAACGACCTCATGAGACACCAAGAATCTGTTAAATATTTAAAAAATGAAAAAATTGAAGAAAATTTAAAATACCTACTTGGTAAAAACAACTGATATGGAAATCAGATCAAAGAGAGATAACTTAAGAATCATAGAACTACATGAAATGTCTGGATAGTATTGTACAGGAAAAGGTACAATGAATGGCCTTGATATGCTGGAACTAGATTGCAAAATTGTCATTGAAATAATTCCTTCATCAGCCTGAAAGGGATCTCAAAATGATAACATCAAGGATGATTTATTTTGATCAAACCCCCAAATTATCAGATCATAGAGAAAGTCCTCCAAGTGATCAGAAAAAAAAATCAATTCAATATCAAAGAATTGTAGTCAGGACTTCACAGTATTTGATTGAATCAAAAATAAAGAACTGAAGGTCCTGGAATATAATAATCCAGGGGGCAAGGGAGTTTGGATTACAATCAGTAATCTACTATTCAGTAAAAATGAGTCTTTTCTTTCAGTGAGAAAAGATGAATATTTAATAATATATGTGACTTTAAAACTTCCCTGATGGAAAAAAAAAAACATAGCTAAACAGAAAATTTGGTCTTCAAACAAGAAAGACAAGAGGTACATGAAAAGGTAAAACAAGGGAAAAGAAAAAGACTGCTATTCAACAGTATTAAACTGGTTACATCCTTACCTGGAAGGAAGATTTTAATAACTCTTGAGAATTGTAACTCTAATATAAGAAATATAATATGGATAAAGATATGTTAGTCCTTGGTATGTCCAGGACTTGGAAGGAATGATTTTTTTTAAAATAAGACATTAAGAATGTAATGGATTTTAAAGTGATGGAAAATTTTATCACATGAAGAGACACAGAAGATGTATTGCAATACAGGAAAAGAATGGAGGGAGTGAGAACTGCCTGTATCTTACTCTAATTGGATTTAGCTCCTAGAAGAATTTAGACTGGGTTGGGTTTCGAAATTTGTCTTACCTTTGCAGTAATAGAAGGAAAAAGGGGAAGGGGAAGTGTAAGAGGAACTGCTAGAAGGGAAAGAAAGAAGGGGAAAAGGGAAAGAGGGAAGGAGAGGAAGGGTGACTGATAGTAGTGGGGACAGATTGAGTGAGGCTGTATTCAGAAGTGAGGAGGAGGGATAAGGTTAAAAGGAGGGGGGGATAGCAGGAATTGTAATCAAGAATTAATAATCATAATTATGAATGTGAATGGGATGAACTTTCCCATGATGTAGCAGCAGATAACAGAGTGTATTAAAAACCAGAATCCTACAATATGCTGTTTATAAGAAACACATTTGAAATAGAGAGACACACACGCAGAATAAAGGTAAAAGTCTGTAGCAAACATATGATGTTTCAGCTGAATGAAAAAAGTAGGGGTAACAATGCTTCCATTAGATAAAGCAATTGCAAAGATAGATCTCATTGAAAGAGAAAAGAAAGAAAACTATATCCTCCTTAAAGGTCTCATAGAAAGCATAGTAATTTCAATACTAAAAATAACTTTGGAGAAAATAAATAGAAATAGAAAGGAATATATATCTTCTTTTTCCCTGTGGTAGTTGACAGCTATACAAAAACTGATCATATACTAGTGTATATACACTTCATAAGCTAATACAAAAAGATAGAAATAATGAATATATCCCTTTCACATCATGATACAATAAAAATCATGTGTAATCAATTTCTATGGAAAGGTAGGTATAAAATTAATTGGTAACTGCATAACCTAATTTTAAAGAATGAGTAGATCAAATAAATCATAGAAATAATTAATAATTTTATCTAAGACAAAGCCAACAAAAAGTCACATTCCAAAACTTATGGGACACAGCCAAAGCAGTTGATAGGGGAACTAATACATCACAAAATTCTTTCATTGAATAAAATAGAGAAAGAGGAGATCAATGAACTGGGAATACAACTGAAAAAGTCAGATAATGAACAAATTAAAAAATCCTCAATTAAATACCAAATTAGAAATTCTGTAAATTAAAGTTGAAATAAATAAAATTGGAAATAAGAAATGAACTAATTAATAAAACTAAGAGTTGGTGTTTTGAAATGATCAATAAAATAGATCACCTATGATTAATATTATTAAAAAAAGAAAGAAGAAAACCAAATTATGAGTTTCAATACAGAAAAGATGAATTCACCACCAATGAAGAGAAAATTCAATTTAAAATGTGGAGTTATTTTGCCCAATTATGTGCTAATATATTTGGCAATCTAAGTGAAATTAATGAATATTTTCAAAAAATATAAAGTGATGAGGTTAAAAGAAGAAATTAAATTCTCAAATAATCCCATTTCAGAAAAAGAAATTGAACAAGTATAAGTATAAATATTCAGGGCTACATGGATTTAGTAGTGAATTCTACCAAATATTCAAGGAACAATTAGTTCCAATTGCAAATAAATTATTTGAAAAATATGTGAAGGAATTCTGCCAAATTGCTTCTTTGATACAAATATGGTGCTGATACCCAAACCAGAGAAGTATCAATACAGAGAAAGAAAATTATAGACCAATTTTCCTAATGAATAGGGATACAAAAATTTAAAATACAATAATAACAGAGAGACTGGAAGTTATTACTAGAAAATACACTTTGATCATGCAGGATTTATACCAAGAATGCAGGGTTGATTCAATATTAGGAAAATGCAGCATAATTGGCCATATTAATAATAAATGTAGCAGAAATAATCTAATTTTTTCAATAGATGCTGGAAAAGCTTTTGACACAATACAGCATCCATTCTTATTAAGAGCACTAGAGAACATAGAAATAAATGGACTGTTCCTTAAAACTATAAGCGACATCTATCTAAAACTATTAACAAGCATTATATTTAATGGGGATAAACTAGAAGCATTTCCAATAATATTGGGGTGAAACAGAGGTGCCTGTTATTACCACTAATGTTCAATATAGAAATGTTACCTTTAGCAATAAAAGAAGAAGAAGAAATCAAAGGAATTAGAATATGATATGAAGAAACCAAACTCTCAATCTTTGCAGTATGATGGTTTATTTAGAGAACCTTTGAAAATCTTCAAAACATCTACTTGAAACAATTTGCTACTTTAGCAAAGTTTCAGGATATAAAAGAAACCCTCAAAAATAGTAATTAATTCATATAAAGAAATATAAGGTCAAGAAAATCGAGGTAATTAATGGGAAAAAATGTAAAGGAAGGTTGCCTAGGCATACCAGATCTTAAATTTTATTATAAAACATCACTCTTCAAAATTTCTTTGTATTAAGAAACTGAATACTGGATTAGTTGAATAGGTAAGGTACAAAAGAAAGTACTATTTAATTTACTGTTTGATAAATTCAAAGCCTCTACCTTACTCTTTGAATACTCCCTTACTCTTTGAATAAAAACTGGGAACATTGGAAGATAGTATGGTAGATCAATGTCATAGACCCCAAATTAAAATATTATTGAATTGGGCACAGGATTTAGACATAAACAGTGATAGAATAAGCCAAATAAGTAAACAAGGAATAGCTTATGTATCATATCTATGAAAAACTCTGCAGTTTATGACGAAAGAAGAGATAGAGAGCATCAAAAAGGTAAAATGGATTATTTTGATTACATTAAATTGAAAACTTTTTTCCACATATAAAACCAATACAACCAAGATCAGAAAGAAGATGGTAAACTGGGAAACAATTTTTGCAGCTAGTGTTCCCAACAAAGGACTGATACATAACATATATAGAGGACTGAGGCAAATTTATCAGAATGAAAATCATTCCAGAGTTGATAAATGCTCAAATCATATGAAAGGGTAGTTCTCAGAAGAAAAAAATTGCTATAAATCATTATTGACTAGAAAAATGTAAATTAGAGCAATTCTCAGGTACCACCTCATAACTATCAGATTGGCCAATATGGAGGTGTATGTCTAAAACTGGGACTCTAATGCATTGTTTGTGGAGTTGTGAACTTATCCAACCTTTCTGCGGAGAAGTTTGCAAGTATGCCCAAAGGGTAATAAAACCTTGGATACAGCACTACCACTACTAGGTCTATTCCAAAAGAGTTCAATAAAAAGGGTAAAAGACTAAATGTTCAAAAATAATTTTAGCAACTCTTTTCCTAGTAGCATAGAATAGAAAACTTAGGGGATGCCCATCATTTGGGGAATGGCTGAACAAACTATGGTATATGAATATGTTAGAACACTATTGTTCTATAAAAAATCCTGAGGAATGGAATTTCAGGATTACATGGAAAGACTTGCATGGAGTGATGCTGACTTAAGTGAGCAGAAAAAGAAGAACATTATATACACTAACAACAATATTAGGTGATGATTATCTATGATGGACTTGATCATTTTAGAAGTACAATTAACAAAGACAATGCTAAAAGACATGTGATGTGGAATGTTATTCCCAGAGAAGCAACTATGGAACTTAAAAGCAGATCAAAGTTTACTATAATCAATTTATGAAAAAAATTGTCAAGAATTTTATCTTTTTTCCCCTTATATGTGGATGTGATTCTTCTTTCACAGCATAATTAATATGAATCTAAGTTTTGCCCAATGATAGAGGTATAGCCTATATTACATTGTTTTTTGTCAGGGAGAGGGAGGATGGGAGCAAGGGAAAAAATGAAAAAAAAATGATTGCTGAAAACTTTTAACTGTAGTGGGAAAAATAAATTAATCATTGAAAATAAAAAAAATAATGTTTTGCTTGTTAGTTCCTTGATTATGTCCTTTAAAGATTTCTTGATGATGAAGATAGATGTATATGATTGGTGAGTGAACAGTCATTCCACTTGAAAAATCACCTGTGAGATTTCGTTTCCTCTTCACCATTCTACCCAAGAAACATGAAATTTCCAATAAAATTTTATGAATAAGCTGTTCAATGGTGTAAAATATCTGAAAACTACTAAAAGAATAGCTTTACCTTCAAAAATTTCATTTCAGAATCTAAACTATGAAGCCATTATCATTGAACCATTGGTTCTACCTCCTACTGAGCATAGAGTTAATGTGGACTAATGCTGTGTTTATATGATTGCTATATTGAACAAAAAAGAGCCTATTTGGTAAAAATAATTTAGCGATTTCAAAGCTGAGAGTTCTGAAATCACATATAAAGTACATCTAGCCACACCACCTATAATCAGTTTTCTACAAAATTATGAAATTAATTGATATTAGCCTAATGAACAGGTACAGTTGAAAGAATCAAATTATTTGAAATTCCTTAAAGAAGTAGTAATAGCACACACAGGAAAAATAAAGTCCTTCTGGAATTAGAGCACATATAATTTTGCAAAACATAAAAAGTTATTTTTCCTGATACACATATCAAAATGATATTTAAGAAAGAAATGCTTCTACATTGCAAAGTACTAATTTTCTTTATTATGAATTCTCTAAGGGCATTTTTTAAGTCCTAAAAAGAAATTAGAATAAAATGACAGCTATTAGTGGAGATAGAAACAAAGTTAAGGTGATCCAGGGATATTCTTGGCACCTTCTTATACCTCCATAATATTAAAAAAATGCAATCACCACTTTTATTTTCTTTCATTATACATTCATGTGCCCATCACATCTGCTCACTCAAAAAAAAAATGCAAGGCTACTCAAAAATCAGTTGCTTGAGTGCCCCATCACAACATTGTCTAGTCAAGATATTTGATATTATTTTAATAGGTCTTAATAGAGTTATCTGGTTCTGACAGACTAAGATTGCTTTTTAATTAAGAAATAATAGGGAAAATTGAGCAAATGAGAGATTGACAAAAATCATCAAAGAGGAGAAAATAGCAAAACAAATATTTCTTTCAATTAAAAGATTATTTTCCTAGATGAATCCTATTTTTAAAAAAGACCACTGAACTTAAACCAATATAATCATAATGTGATATGCACATTTATAAATAAATATGTAAAACTCATATCTTTTCAAAACTTAAATGTGCACTTAGGTATTTATACATATGTATGTATGTATGTATGTATGTATGTATGTATGTATGTGTACCTGTATAAACCTGAGTAAGTTCTTTCCAAAAGAGTGGAGAAATATTCTAGACTTGTTCTTTTAGCTGAAACTGGAACTGGAATCATTGGAAGTCATGAAAAATCACCAGAGCTCCATGTCCAATCCAATATTAAGTACAAGTGGTTTTGTAGAGTAACAATTATGAGTCATAATGCCCAAAAGAATTAAGTGTGTCATAATAAGTCTGGGAAAACAAGTAGTTATCAAGGTATTACATGTCTTGACCCTATTTGTCTCCCATGTAAACATATCTCTGCTTATTAATTTTATATATGTCTGTCTATTCTTCTCATTTGTGGAAGAGTGTGACTCAGATTTATGCCAAATTATTTAGCTACTATTTTCACTATGTCAATTCAGTAAATACTTTACTTGTTAACTAATTGCTTCCTCTAATTGGCTTTCAAGAGATAAACACATTTAAAATGTAGCAAATATGTCCATGTATCAAATAATTTACTTTTCTTGGAAGTTTGAGAGCCTTAAATTATAGATTTTAGTTATCTATATATCAAATTGATGTGAAATAATGCAATATGGTAATATAATGAAAATACTACCATTATTATAGCAAAACAATATAAGCAGAATGTGATTAGCAAAATATTAATATAATGCAGCAGTATGATGTGATTATGATATATTTAATACAATATAATAGATATAATCTAATTTGTATAAAATAGCAAACGATTTAATACAATGTAATATGATATAATATAATTTTACTGCTAATATATAATCTCTGAAATAGTGAGCCTCTGGTGGTGATAATTTTTTTTTTTTTTTTAATAGATGGGAAGGTGCTGGTTTCAAGTGAAGGACTACCATTAATGTGACCATATTAGAATTCTCTTGGAATCCTCATCTGTAATGAGAAATAAAATCCCTCTAGTAATTTTTTTGGATTCCAAGCCCTCTACTTACACAAACCTTACCTTTTACTTAATAAGGCAAAAATATTATAAAACTCATGTTTACTCAAAGTGTAATTGTATACTTAATTATTTATGCATTTGTATGTATCTGAGTGCATGTGAGTATGCATGTATATATGAACCAAAATCATAGGTACCCATAGAAAGAAAATCCAGGAATATACAACAATATGTATTTTGTAAATAGGTATAGATATATTTACATATACAACATTTTACATATAGACATATACATACACGTGCATATGCATTTATGAATACATATATACATATCATGTATACAGACATGCATATATAATCCTCCCACTCTCCTACCAATGTACTCTGCCATTGGGGAATTATGATCATTCACTAAAATTCTGGAAATTTGTCAGAGAAACAAGTGAGTGAGAAAAATCCAGCTGACTGGGAAAACACAACTTTAGAATGAAAGCTTAAGTGTTTTCTTTCTATATCAGGAAATACCCATAAGAGTTTCACTATGAACATGACTTCATTGTTGAGAAAACTGTTCTATTTATAAGCAAAACTAACTGGGAATGATACCTATGTCAAACTAAATAATTTATTCTATGGATCTATGATTCTTTGCATTCAAGCTGTTTCTCTGCTAGGCTGGAATACTTTCATACAGCAATCAACATATCTTTTGCTTCCAGATTTAGACTCAACTGATGGATGCCTTCAGAAAAGGAAAGTTCTTATCTTTCAGAGAAAAACTACACATTTATACTAAGTGCTTAAAAGTCTCTCTAGCTAATATTTTAATATTCCCCTATCCCTGCTTACCTCCTCTACCACTTCTACCCCATAGTAATAGGAGGTAAGAGATGACAAGAGAGAGAGGTGTTTTCCTCCTTTTCTTTTCAGCATAAAATTATAAATTTTCTAATTTATTTTTTCTCTGAGCAGAAAATGGAAGTATAGAACATCTCTCATCCTCATTTTATTAAGCAAAATTTATGAGAGACAGAAAGAGACAGAGACAGAGAATAGAGAGAAGAGATAGAGTCTCTTTGTATTTGTGTTTGTGTGTGTGTGTGTGTGTGTGTGTGTGTGTGTTTTTCAAATTTGGATTTCTCCTTGTAAGTGATACCACATAAAATTATTCTGATAAACAAAATTTTTCTTTTCTGCATAAGATTAGACAAATGAAATTCCCTACCTAAACCTTGAACTATTATAATATCTCTTTGTTGATAATGTAAAATATTTCCAATTTTTAATTCTTCAAATGAAAATTATTAAAGTAAAATATTTTTGCTCTTTTTATTCCAATATACTACAACTTTTACATTAATCACTTTTGTCACAGAATTCAAACTCAGATATAAATTCAGTAGCTCCTACTCCTAGAACTCTAAGCAGGTATCTTCCATCATTCTAAAGCCTCTTCATGCTGTCCTCATAATCCTGGGCTTTGAAAGCCATTCTAATAGAGTATAAACTCTATATGGTGCTATTAAACTGAAAACCTTTCAAATATTGTCTTATTAATGAACTGTCTCTTTTGTTTGAGGATAAGTCTTGCAAAATTATAGAAATTATATCTGGAAATAGCTAGTGTTCACCTAATCTCTGTAAAGATTATACTGGACATCAGAATTTCACTTCTTCAAACAGGAGCAGGATAACCAGGGTTCTGAGGCTTAAATTACTTGACATTCCACTAATCTTTTGCATGCGAACTCTAACTAACAAAATTTCGAAATGTCTGTAACTTCCAGAAAGCACTAAACAAGTCTTGATCACGTCAAGGGCAACCATGAAAAGAAGAAGCAGGAAAGACATGATGATTAGGAGTTTCTAGACATCTTGCTCCCCAACTCATTGCATCTACAGATGTTTTCTCCTTTAACCACCGCACTCCACTTAAAAATTTCTAAAAACTATAATGATTCATCATTTTTAAAGGTTTTTCCAAGGCAAATGGGGTTAAGTGACTTGCCTAAGGCCACACAGTTAGGTAATTATTAAGTGTCTGAGACCGCATTGGAACCCAGGTACTCCTGACTCCAAGGACAGTACTTTATCCAATGTGCCACCTATTGTCTCACTTATCTTGAGCAACTGAGAATACTCTCTTCCTCTCTATTATCTTGTCGGATACTCTCTCCTCTACAAATATTTGTCAGACAATAAATGCTTTTAATTGACATTTTGTTCTCTGTTTCATTTCAAGTCCTTTTATGAACCTGGGGTTTAACATTGGATTATAATAATTTTGATAATATCTGTATTCTGGCATTAATTCTATCAATGTCAGATTCTGTAATGCCATACAATAGGAGAATTAAAAAAAATCAAGGAAGTAACATCCAAACAATCTGCATACTTTCCTAGCCTACTTCATAGGTCTTAATAAGCATTCCTAAAAGAGAAAATTCCTATTCTTTAATGAGTTTATACTCCAGTCAATAAAATAAAAGAGAGAGTTGAAAATATATTAAAGCATGTATTGTACAAAACATGTAAGTACAAAAAGCACAGATGCCTGAAAATATTTGCCTGAAGAGTTAATGGAAATCTCAAATTAATAGCCATTTCTGAAAATTATAAAAAAAAAATCAGGTCTTATAGTATTGTAACAATAAAAATATTCATTACAAATTTTGTTCACAATATCCAAAGTATCATAAGGAATTCTATGAGTTTCTATAGTATTCAAATAAATTGATTTTGCAAAAACTACTCTGAATTTAATCCAAAATGAAAACATTTTAAAGTTTTATAATAAAATTTATGAAGTGTTTCCTTATATAAGCACCTGTTATAGGAAGGGAGTTTAGATATAAAGAAAATAATATCTGGTTGAATTTTGATTAATCTAAAATATCTTGTAAAATATTTTTTATTTTTCCAAAAAGATAAGAAAATTTTAAAATTATCATTTTGAATGATTAGCTCCTTATAATGATGAGAATGATCAGAACTGCTTAATTTGATTCACAACTATTAATCTTGATTAGGAGACATCACACTGCAGAAGCAGTATTTAGACTTTTTTTTGGCAAGACAATGCAGTCAAGTGACCTGCCCAAAGTCACATAGTTGAGTAATTATTAAGTATCTGAAGAGGGTTTGGAACTAAGATCCTCCTGACTACAGGGTCAGTGCTCTATCCGCCGGGCTACCAGGCAGCCTCTAGTCTTTAATCTTGAGGTGTACACTGAGAACCTGGCAGGGAAGATGTTGCTAGACTATCTCTGAGACTTCAACATATTTATGAAAGTGGAAAGAAAGAAAAGAATCGCAGCTTGCATGAGTTATGTGTGGATAATCTTAATTTTTTCCAAACTCTTAATTCTTTAAAGTTTTAGCATATATTCAAATAAATTATTTATTTCAGTAGATTAAACACAAACAGTAAGTGAAATGGCACCTAACGAAAACTATGACTGGCTTGAAAATTTTCTAGATGGGGAAGCTTAAAAATTTTCCCACTAATCTATTTCTCTCTCATCCTAAAAACAAAACAAAAGAAAATAATTCATAAATTCATGATTTTTCATGCCCTATAACTATGTTCCCAAATATAAATTCTTCTTTTGTATATGAAATCCTTGAAATGATTTAAATAGGTGCCTTCTCTTTTTCCTCTTCTAATTCTCTTCTTGTTAATCTTGTATTCAGCTCTTTGTGGGGTTTTCTTGACAGAGATCCTGTAGTGGCTTGACATTTTCTTCTCCAGTTCATTTTACTGATGAGAAAGTGAAACAAGATGGTTAAGTGAATTACCCAGGTTAAAAGATCCAGTTAGTGTCTAAGGCCAGATTTGACTTCATGAAGGTATCTTTCTGACTCCAGGCCTGACACTCTATTCACTACAGCATTCCACCAAAACTCAGCCCCAAGTTCCCAATGATCTTAGTTGACAAATCTAATAGCTTTTATTTTAATCCTTGCTACTTTTTTAACTTCTCTGCAGTCTTTGTTCCTTTTTCCCTTCATAGCCTTTTCTCTCAAGGTTTTGTGACATCACTCTTTCCTTGTTTTCTTCTTATTAATCTGATCACTCATTCTCAATCTTTTGTTCTCATCTAGATTATACCCATTAACTATAGAAATCTTACAGTGCTTTACCTTGGACCCTTTTCAATTTTTTTTCCTTTATACTACTTCTCTTAATGATCTTGCATACTCTCATTTGATTTAAGCATCATCTCTCAGTTGAAGATTCCTAAATCTTAAACATCCTAATCTCTCTGCTGTCCTCTAATGTGCCATCACCAGATAATTTTCATACATCTCAAACTGAATATCTAGTAGATTTTAAAATCATATTATGTTCAAACTGGAATCATTATCTTTCCCACAAACATCTCTTTCCTTATAAATCTCCTTAATATTGTCAAAGACAACAACATCCTGCTAGCCTTTAAGAATTAGACGTTTTACTCCTTATTATCTCTCAATCTCCACATTCAATCTCTTGCCATGGCTAATTGATTTCAACTTTGCATTATCTAGAATACACTCCCATTTCTCTTATGATATTGCTACTACCGTGAAAAAGAATCTCCTCTTCCCTTCTGGATCATTTCATTAACTTTCAGATATTTTTAGTTACCCCAAGTTTCTTTCTACTTCATTGAGCTACTTAAGCAATTTTCATAAAGCACAGATCCAACCATATCATGATTTACTCTAAGAAGTTCAATGATTCTCTACCACCTCCATGATCAAATTAAAAATCCTCTGTTTGGCATTCAAAGTCTTTGCCAATTTAATTGGCAAATCTAAGTCTTCTAACATTTTACTTGCACCATCAATTCAGCCATGTTACTTTTTGATCCAGTAAAGTTATTCTCTTTTCTGTACCAGAAACTAGATACTTCATATTTCAGCTCTGGACATTTTCTCTGTAATGCTCTTCATCTTCATCTCTAAGTACTAACTTCACTGACTTGTTTCAAATTCCAACTAAAATTCTAACTTTTTTAAAGTAGTCTTTCCTAACCACAGTTAATGCTATGGCTTTCTCCTTTGTAAATATTATGTGTATTTGTTTGTTTGTTCTCTCCTCTCTGAGATTGTGAGATCCTCACGGATTTTTGACTTTCTATGTATTCACAGAACTTAATATGGTATGTAGCATAAAGTAGGTACATAATAAATATTTATTGAGTAAGTAACTTAGAAGTTCATAAGAAGATAGGAGAGTTATGTTATTGGTGAAAATTAAATGTCTTAGTAGCACAAATGGGGAAAAAAGAAATAGAGAAATTCTCAATTAAATTTACATATATAATGTGAGACTTCAAGAGTCAGAATGGGGCCCCAGACGACAGAGTGGTAAGATGAATTGTAGTGAGCTCTTTACCCTTCCACCTGCTACCTGTCCCCCAAAAAGAAAAAAAAAATCAAACAATGAATAAACAAACCAAAAAACTCTTGTAGTTAGATCTAGAAAAGTCAGTAAAATCCTGATTAGAAAATTCAAGGAAAAATAAATCATTTTTTCCAGACCAGATTTTTGAAGGGAGAAAAATTAAGAAGTCAGTGGAAAATGAGAGAAGTGTCTGACCAGGAATAAATTGTACTGACCATTACAGTATGGAAGAAGATCTAGAACAAGAAGCGCTCCTACATCTAGCTTAGGGTGTTTAAAATTCTGAAGTGTTAAGGACCAGGTGACAAGTGATTGCTCTGTTATTCACTTTCTAATTATACATAAAAAAATGCTAACAACAGCCATTTTCACCTTTTGAATTCTAAAAAGGGTATTTTTAAAAAAATCAATCTGTAGTTCCATTTAGAGATAACATTCACATCATAGTCGTTTTATCTTAAGAATATCATATTCTGTTTGGGACTCTATATTTTAAGAAGGATATTGGTAACATGGAAAATATGTGATCAAAGACAATAAAGTTTTGGGTAGTAAAGACCATAAGCTTCAAGGAATGTGAGGATTGACGGAAAGAACTGAGCATACTCAATTTTAAAACAATTAAAGATTTTAATAGCTATCAAATGAAAGAAGAAAAAAACTTATGATATTCTGCTATAGAACTAGGAATAATGAGTGTTTCTCTGTAGTAAGCAGGCAAATTTAAGATTAAAGGAAGGAAATATTTTCTAATGTCTGGAGCTATCTAAAAGTAAAATAGAAGGGCTCTAAAAGCAACAACTTCCCTCTTATTTGCAATCTTCAAGAGAAGACTAACTTGTTGGATCTGCTGTACCCAGATTATGGCTTACATTAAATGTCTTTTGATATCCTTTTCAGGTCTGAGACTACATGATTCTATGGTATTTTGGTGAAGGATGACCCCTATCAGGATTCAAGTCATGCTGTATCTAAATAACTGATTTTTAAATTTTCATTCTGAGTATTTGCTTCTTAAAAATAGTCAACTACTACAAAGTAGGGTTTACCATATTGTTTTATTGATTGTCTAGACTGAAGATTGTAATGGAGGAATAATAGTTGATAATGTAGATTAATTTAAAAGTTTCTCTTGTAGGAGAGTTGGTTTTTTTTAAGCATTAACCAGAAAATTCTTGCCATCGCTCCACAAACTCTCACTTCAGGCCTTATAGCAAAGACTAAATGATCATTTATTGGATGTTATTTTTCAGATATGTTCTGGGTAGGTGGTCTAAAAGTTTTCTTTTTGTACATCCACAGTAACTAATGGCTTTTATGTGCAGCAAATGTAAGAGTGATCAAGCACTGCCTTTTAAATAGCTGGTCCACGATAACATGTTATTGTAATAATCAGCATCACCATTGTTATTAACAATATTAATAGAATATATACCCATAGATGGGTGTATTCATATAATACATACTGGATATGCACAATGTTATCAGTTCCATAGTAACTGCAAAGTCAAGTTAGTAGACAGAGTTTGCTTGGTGAATATATATTAAGAAAACAGAATAAGCTGATCATTAGGAAAATTTTATTTTAATCATTATCTAACTTGAAGAATCATTTCTTACATTAATATGGAAGCTAATTTCTGGTAACTATAAAATGGAGACAGTAAAATATATTTTTAACTCAGAGTTCTTGGGAGACTTAAATAACGCATATATTATAAAATATATTTTCTATTTATCTTAATCATCATAACAGCATCTGGATGTATTGAACATACATAATATGTCTTTTCTTTGGAGAGGGTTATATAAATATTTTCAAAATATTATTCTTCAATTCACCTTTTTTTAAATCACATTACAATAAAGCATGAAGACAGCATTACCATCCACACTTCCTAGTTTTCAGTTGTGATTACAACCTCATTGCTGACTTATTTTTCAAAATGATAAGGAACTACAATAATAATCATTCATTTAAAGAGTACTCACTAATATTCAGTGTAACAACTCAGTTACAATCTAACAAAACTCTTCAAGATATGATTAGAATTCTTTTGTTATGGTTCTGAATTTTTGAAATAATATAATAGCTGTTCTTACCATTTGTATTCTTTACTTCTCCAATTCACACAGCTACTAAATAAATCTCTCTCAATCAATCATATCATAATATTAAAATACAAGTTTTCTATTACTTGGTGAAAGTGAATTATATTCTCTTTAACATGTTATCCATAATCAAACTCTAATTTAGTTTCCACTCTTTATTTCATATTACATACCTTTATGTAAATTTCGTTCTTCCCAATTACTAGTTCTGGTTTTTCCTATTTGTGTATATGAGTACATTGACCATCTCACTTCCAAAAGAATTCCACTACATCATCATCTATTGAAATCAATGCATTTCTTTAAAATTCAGTTCAGATGTTACTTCTTCTAGAAAGCTTTTCCCTGATTACCCAATTAGAAATGATTTCTCCTTCCCTGAGTCTTTGTTGCTTATGTTTGAAGCATAATATTTTTAATTTTATCTGCTTTTCCAAATGCATGCAATGGAAGTTGTTACCAATATTTTTTTCCTCAAGGTTTTGAGTTTTATGATTTTTTCTCCCTCCCTCCCTCTCTTACCTCCCTCTTTCCCCTTTCAGATGGCAATCAGGCCTAGGCTCTATATTTTTAATCAAAACATAATTTTTTAAATGATAAATTATGACAAATCTATTCTAACATATTTATCTTTTGTATGTCTTACTTTTCTCCCCTACTTCCAAATAAATGTGTTTCTAGACAAAGAGCTATAATCTAAAAGAGAGTAAGAAAGCTAAAATGAAAAGTTCAAATAAGAAGTTATAAGGAATCTAAATATAGTTATTCCCTTTAGACAGGTATACTGTACTAGTAACTAGTACAGGCATACTGTTCTAGTAACATTTTTAGCCAAGCAATTTGAATTAAGTGACTTATTCAGAGTCACATAACTAATAGTTGTCAAATGTCTAAAGTTGGATTTGTGTTCAGATACACCTGATACAGGGTCAGTGATCTCTGATCCATCAAGCTTCCCCTGAATACATTATTTTCATCCCCTTTCAGCACTTGCTTCCCCAATCTATTTTATAAATGAATATGGATTTTGTTTGAGATATAATGCTTTAAGTTAACTTACAGTTCATGAACATCAAGTGTCCCTGCTTTTAATTGAGAAAAATGAAACAGGAAAAAAATGAAATGACTTGTCAAAGATTGAATAGAATTTAAATGTCCTGAATCCCTTTATTTTAGTTATACAATGGATGGTGGAGACATTGCCAATGAGTTTGTGTTAAATTTGAGGGATTTGGATATTATCCATGATGTCAATTCTGGGTATAGAGACTCTCTATACTGTTACAATTTGACAAATTTCCAGGTATTTTTACTTTCAGAGACTTTTCTGTGGCATTGAAAACTTATATCACTCCTCCATAGTCAAGCAGCCACTGTCAGAGGTAGTCCATGAATCTTAAAATATTTTAAGAAAGGCTGCTGATAAATAAATCAAATTAGATTCTCAGTGCCATTGTTTTGGAATTTCTGTCATTATTTTTCGAAGATAAATAAGGTAAGCCCCTAGATGAGAGATTAAATATTCACACACCAATGAATAGCTATTGCTAAATTTTAATTACAATAAAAATTGTATAAAATTTTATAGACATTTTTGCAGTGATTGCATCAGTTATTATGGACAGGCTTGATTAATTTAATTAATTAAATAAGTAAATGAAAAAAGTCTGATATAATTTAGTTTTGATTCAAGTTTATAACACTTATAGGATCTGTCTCAGATATAAATGCAAAATCATATATGAATCATTCTTACAAAAAACAAAATATATTGGACCAAAAATATAAAGGATCAACCTCCTAGATACCTGGACAGTATTATTTGTTAAAAGAAAATATGGTCAATAGATATATCCAGGTTTTCTTAATATAGCTTTGAAGAGGAATCACTATTATGTAAATACCATGGAAGTCTCTGAGAACCTAGATAACTCATTCTTGGAGGAAAATCCAGAGTGAAGCACATGAGGACATGTAGCCTAACACAACATATGGCGTAAATTTCATATCTCAATAAATATTTTCTTAAGTATGAACACAAATAAGAAAAAAAAAACTCTTAAATTTTGGACTTCTTATATCAACATTTTTAAACAAATACACCTAATCCTATACAGCGTTTAACTTGAACAACCCAGTTGATCTAAGAACTAATACATATATCTAGTGACACAGGACGCCTAATAATTGAATGGTAAGTCAAGTGAGGCATGATAAATCAAAAATAAAGTAGAAATTGTTTCTAGAGTAGAATGTGGCTAAATATATAATAATTGATTTTAAATAATGTATTCCTAACACACTTTCATCTTTAATCTACTTTTTCTCTATCATTTTCTTAAGTATAGATGTAAAAACCTGAATTAAATCCTGATTTTTTTAGTTGATTATTTCTGGAATATAAATGGTCTTAGTGAAATTTTAATAATTGCTTGTCCTTTGAGAGTAGGAGTTGGCACCCAGTATAATCCAAGAACAAGGACACATAGAAGAATAACTATCTATACTGAGTGAGATTGAGAGAAAATCACTTTTAAAAACCCACATACTGTCCAGTTGCTTGAAGTCTCAGACACCTAGGATAGAAAACAAAAACAAAAACATACAAATGAAAAAAAAAATCATACTTTGTAAATGTAGTGGATGGATCCTGAAGCAATTTGGACCTAACTATTTTTAAAGAAAACTCAAGATTGAAGAATGTCTATGTCCAAGCAAATTAACCATTCAGTAAGCAATTATGAAGTCCATAAAGTGGGTCAGGAATTATATAAATAACTATGGTTTCAATGCCAAGGTGAGTAAGTTTCTGCCTTTGAGTTTTAATTCTGAAAGAAAGACAAAAATCATGTAAATATATAGATAGAATAGGATACTGAAAGCAATAGTCATTGATCCCCAACCAAATCATTATAAGATGTCATACTGATCATTGTGATGACTTCTCTCAGCTTTGTACAAGGGGGACCACTAAGATCTGATGAGAGGATAGGACTGTGTAAGCAATCCAGTGATTGGTCATCAAGTCTTAGAAAATGGGAATGATGTAGTAGAGAGAACTGGAGAATTGCTGAGTATGGGTTAGGGAGAGGCAGGAACAGGGAAATGGTTATTTTGTATCCCATTGTCTACTAGAAGCAAAACTGGAAACACTGTCAAAGGAGAGAATGCAGACATAAATTATTACTGTTTTAAAACTTTAAGCCTTACTCAATATTATGAGGATACTTCCATCCCTGCTTCAATAACTCTAGTGGTTTCATGTTTTCTCTATAATTAAAAATAAATTCCTCTGGCGATTCATAGTCCTTTTCTACCTCATTGGACTTACATAATAATCCCCTCTATGCACCTGAAATTCAACCACATTGACTTTCTTCTGTTCTTTACATCTGTCATTCCATCATTCATTTCTATTTCTGGAATTTACTCTTCTTCACTTCTGTCTCTTGCCCATTATAAATTTCCTTCAAGATAAGATTTAACCTCTCAGCAGTTCAGAGAGTTAGGATAACCATATTAGACTGACTATGGTCAATGCTACCCCACCCAGATTAAGAAAAACAAAACAAAGCAAAAATCAAAACAAAACAAAAACAAACAAAAGCAACAAAAAATCCTTCAGAATCTAATTAACACTTTATATAAATTATCTCTTCCCTTAATCCTAATCTGTCATATTGAAAATGAATAATCTACAAACATGTTTATCAAAGATAAAATACTAAGGTGAATTTGTCACTGAGGGGAGGGAGGTAGGAAGGGAGAGAAGACAGAAATTTTGTAACTTAAAAATATACATGTGCATATGGATGAAAAACAATAAATAATTTTTTAAAAAGATAGATCTTAGGTGAGACAATCTATTGGGACCTTTTTGGTCCCTGATTATGATCAGAAGGATCAAGATTTTCTACGTTTATACAGCATTTTCCTTTTCTTTGGACTAATGTTTCAAGAATATTTCATGAGGGTAAACTCCCTCATAGAATTCTCTGGTAACAATCAAAAATCAAATCTCCATCTCTCTTCTTGTGTCCCTGAGCAAACATAGCCTCGCTTAGATACTGTTAATCTCCCAATTGTCACACTTCACACAAGGAATCATATCTTAGAGAAGTCTATTTCTATTGAAAATGCATGGCAACTACAGAAAGCAAATAATTAGTAGAAGTAATGATAGAGGAACAAAGCAACTCAATATATTTATTATTACCTTAAAAGTATGTGAGTGGTAAAAGGGAAAGAGAGGTAAAGAACAGAAATAGATATCTTTTGTTAGCAGCAATACAGATCCTTCAATTATCTCTGCCCCCTGCCACAAAAACAAAACTTCTGTCTTGCTAAATATTGTTCATAGAAGATAGGAAAAAAGTAGAGAAGCCAAGATTGAAAATCTATCATAATCATCAAAGACCCTGATTGTTTCAGAAAGATACAAGAGGGAATGAGATCATGGACATACACACCGAATTTAGCCCTAGGAACAAGTAGAGATATATGTTCTTCAAGAAAAGGAAGTAAAGAAAAGGGGACTGAAATTCTGAGAACCTTTTTTAGTTCTTGCAAGGCAGTGGGGTTAAGTGGTTTGCCTAAGGCCACACAGATAGATAATTATTAAATGTCTGAGGTCGGATTTGAACTCAGGTACATCTGAATCCAGGGCCAGTGTTCTATCCACTGTGCCACCTATCTGCCCCCTATTCTGAGGATATTTAAGGCTGCAGTTGGCCTAAATAAACTCAATGAAATAAGATTTCAATTGCTAAAGTGTTAGGTTTGATTTGATAACTGAAAAAGGTATAAAAGAATACCTGTAAGAGTGGATAGAGAATGAGATATAGAATCAGAGTTGGCTAATGTATTTTTGCAGCAGCAATGAAGGCCCTGCTGAGATTGCCTATTGTAGGTAAAATTTTAGAGAAAACAAGTCTAAAGTTAGAGAGAATGGGAAACCTAATATGAGTTTCTGTTCTGTAATAACTCAGTGAGACCATAAAACCAGTACTGGATTATTAAATTTAAAAGAGAGGTTGATTTTATGATTTTCTGAAGCCTGGGTGCAAGATTTCAAAATTCAAAAGGTGGGGCAATTTATTTCAAGTTGAGATTTAACTACTCATAAAAGGTTTAAAAATGAGAGTCTGAATGTCACTAAAATGAAAGAATAAGGGTCCTTCTTATTCTTTGCAGTTTAGTTATTGTTTAATCTAAGAACTATTTTGACATCTAAACATAGTTTGCAATATCAGATAAGAATGAAGTTAATTAAATAATGCTGCACACTTAAAGATCAAGATAAAGAAACATAATTTAAATGTACTGGTAGTTAAATTTTGCAGATATTTAGATAGTTAACTATATTATGCTTAATATTTTCCTTTTAAATTTATTCTTCTAGTCAGTTCAAGTTTAATTATGAATTTGTTGATCTTAATAATTTTTCTTCTTTTATTAACTACTCATCCCCTTCACATTCATCATGCTAGACAGGGACTTTATTTTTATATGAGTTTCCAAGAAGTTAAACATTAACATACAATGCAATCAATGGGGCTAATGATTAGAGAATACCTCTATATATTTTGTTTACATTTTATCCTAATCTACACAATTATATTTTTCATATTTTTCTTTCAATGAGTATTCATGGGTCTTTGACAATTGTGTCCCTCCCCCAACCTGATTTCTTTGTTTGCAGTCAGATCCAATTAAAATGGAGAGAAATGACTGACAGATATGTTATTCACATACAATTTAATCATCAAATTCCTTAGATGTAGGGATACTGAATTAATAATTTACCCCAAGTGAACAATCACAATTCATCAATTGTTTGACTCTTTTGCAGTGGGTAAGTGAGGAATAGAAAGAACAATTTAGTGAAAGATTTCATACTTATTTTGGCTATTTGAGTAATAATGAGAAAAAAAATATTTTCCACCAAAGGAAAAAAAAAATTCATTGTGTCCTAATTGATACTCTCCCTAGAATTTCAAAGATTTGTAAGGAAGGAATATTCTGTTTCAGATTGCCTGGTCCATAACATCTATGTAATTTCTTTTTTTAACTTGGAATATTATGTCAAAAGTACTAACAAAATCTCCAAATCTGAAGAGAAACTCTACTTACTCTTTAGTTAATTTTTTAAATGTCATATTCAATATCTGTATAGACTAAGCAATAGTAGAAAGGCAAATTAGTAATAAATCAGTAAATTTAGTTTCCAGCATTTGTAACTGACTTCCTTGTAGAAAGCAAATGCCTTTCTTGTTTTGAATAAATTACGAAATCTGCACATGCATGTGTTTGAATTTAACTGCACATGACTATGTTTGAATTTAACGGACAGAACTTGATTTAAAACTCAAATTGTCATCTGCCATTTAAATTCCAATGTTAGAAATAGTTAACATTTTATCTAACTTCATTGATTAAATGACTTTAACAGAACTGATGTGAATCTACTTGACTTGAAGGAAATCATTTCAGATCAAATTAGGAATAATTTATCCTGAAAAACAGATTGCTATAAAGAAGGTTAGCTTTGGGGCTGGCTAGGTGTCACAGTAGATAAAGCACTGGCCCTGGAGTCAGGAGTACCTGGGTTCAAATCCAGTCTCAGACAATAATTATCTAGCTGTGAGGCCTTGGGCAAGCCACTTAAACCCATTTGCCTTGAAAAAAACTATAAAAAAAAAGCTTAGTGTTTAAGCCTGAACTACATACATTAATGTAGTTGACCTTCCTTATTTTTCAGTACCTATCACAACTGTCAAAAATACCAGGAGGATGGTAGCAAGTACTGTAAAATCAGTTGGGAGAGGGTGGAATGAGGGCAGAGTCAAGATGATAGAAAGAAGCCAGGATGTTGCCTGAGTTCTTCCTAGTTTTGCTCAGAAACACAATTAAATCAGTCCACTAAAAGAATTCTATAGTGACAAAATACACAAAAAGACATCTCTTGGTTAAAAAGAGAAGTATTGTACAGTACAGGTAGTGTCTGAGCAAGCCAGTGGGAGGTGCTTAGCCCAACAAACAGGATCCCATGGTCCTGGTCTAGCAGGACAGTCACACAACAGGCTAAGTATCAGCTCCAGAAACCAGGCAACAACAGGTGATACTAGGTTGGGCATTCCCAGTGCAATGGGAAAGCCTACGGATCCTTAGGTCATGAACAGAAAGCCAGTGACTTGATCCTTGGTCCACAGCGCAAGAAACTTTGAACAGTGCATTCCATTGCCACATAAACAGAGCTCCACTTTAAGAAAATGAGCAAAAATTAGGAAGCTTCCTGACCATAGAAATCCACTAAAGCAATAGGTAAGATGTGAACACAAACTCTAAAGGTAACAACACTATAAAAATAATTACATGTAAAACCTAAAAAGGGAATATGAATTTGTCCCAAGCCCTAAAAGTCTTGGAAGAACTCTCAAAGGATTTTGAAAACATAATAAAAAGATGAAGTGGGCAAAGAAATAAGAAGTATGCAAGACTCAATTGCTTAGAAAAGAAAGAACAAAAATTGATTGAAGAAAACAATTCCTTAATAACTAAAATTGGACAAATGGGAGTCGAGGGAAGAAACCTAACAAGAAAATAATTATTTAAAAATTAGAATTAAGCAATTCTGCACTTGCTGAGCAAAACAGAAATAGTGGAGAGAAGCTAGGAAGCTTCTTAAGCTTTTTTCTAGTTTCCCTCTGAAATAACTTTAAATGAAGTCTCTACATAGAATCTGGGGCAACAGAGACCACAAAAATGGAATGAAACAATTTTTTAGCTCAAGATACCTTGGAGGAACTTCAGGAAAAGGCTGCTTCACTTGAGGAGTAAGGGAATGTAACCCAGTGCAGACAATGAGCAGGGAAGTCATTGGGAGACTTTTAGTCTCTTCTCAGTAAGTAACAGATCCGTGAGTCCCTCATAGGTAGGCCAATAATGTATTGTCTCACCCCCCCACACACACACACACATTACAGAAAGCATATCACTAACCCCTAATGCAAGGAGGAAGCTGCCAGCACTTGAGGCTCCAGTGTATTAAGCCAGTGACCTGACATCTGAACCCCCACACAAGAAGTTTGCGACTGTGTCCCTTGTGTCCCAGGAGCAGAGTTCAGCTCCTAAAATGAGTAAAGAATAAAAAAAAAGAGTCCTAGCCACAGAAGGCTACTATAGCAACAAGGAAAATCAAAATGACATCTCTGAAAAAGAAAGCAGTGTAAAATGCCAGTTGTTAAGTTTGAAAGGAAAGGAAGAATTGGTCTCAAGTCAAAAAGTCCTTTTTTTGGGGCGGGGGAGGTCAGCTAGGTGGCACAGTAGATAGAGCACTGTCCCTGGAGTCAGGAGGACCTAAATTTAAATACAACCTCAGACACTTAATAATTACTTAGCTATGTGATCTTGGGCAAGTCACTTAACCCCTTTGCCTTGCAAAAACAAACAAAAAAAGTCAGTCGATATTTTTTTGATGAAGTCCTCTTGGAAGAACTCAAAAGGAATTTTAAAAATTAAGTAAGAAGGAAGGATAAAATGGGAAAAGATATGAGAATTATTTAGGAGAAATATGGGAGGAAAAGGTTAACAAATTAGAAAAGGAAGCACAAAAATTCACTGAAGAAAATAGTAGAACTGGCCAAATGGAAAAATCAAACTTCATGGAAACAACCGAATCTACTTATCACCAGTTGCTTCTTCTTCCCACACTTCATACTACCTCAACATCATTTCCCCCTTGCTCTAATCTATGATGTAATTTATCTGTTACGCACTTTTCCACTCTTATCATTTCTTCTTTCTTCTACTGTCCATTTATGCTTGTCAAACTTAGTTTCCCTATTGCTTACAATGTATTCAATCTTTCTCATCCTTGAAAAAAAATAATTCTTCATTTGGCCCTGCTGTGCAGAATATCTCATGCCTTTAACAATCAAACTCATAGTAAAAATTGCAGAATCTTATAGTTATTTTCTCACCTCCCACTTATTTCTGAACACATTGCAATCTGGCTTCAATCACCACTACTTTACATAATTTAGCAAAACTCTTCTCGAAAAGATCAACAATGTAATCTTTATTGCCACATCATAAGATCACAAGAAGCTTTTTCTCACACCATTTATCTTGATTTTCTTGAACTCAAACACATGTGACAAATACTTCAAAACACACTTAGACTGTCTACCTGTTGTTTTTCAATCTCTATCTTGTTTTCTGATTTTGTTTATGGCATTCATAGAATAAGAATTTCAAATGCTAAGGAGCATTAGAAGTAATTAAGTGCAATTCTCTCTTTTATAAGTGAAGAAATTGAGATGCAGAAAGTTTACTTATATTACTCAAAATCACAAAGAGGAGGATTTGAGTCAGCAATGCTTTCTATGACATCATTCTGTATTACTTAGACATACATTTCAGTTCCTAATAAACTGTAGCTTGTTTATGAAAATGACACATCTTGCTATGTATCCTTTGTGCTTCATGAAATAGTTATTTCTTGGAGACTGAAATGAAATACAGAATATATTGTGTATCTAACACTTATTCAAATGTCTTTATAAAAACAAAGCCATGTTATGTTTTGGTTTGTTTCATTTTAACTTGAATATTCTTTGACTGGTGCATTATAATTGTTTGTTACAGAATACCCCAATCCTTATGGGTTCATTCTAAGGACACCAAAAACTGATATAGAGGAAGATAATGAGCCTGAATAAATAGTAGCATTAAAGACAAAATCAGAATAGATTGAGACTTACAGTCATATGATGAACAAGATAAAGAAGTATTCATTTTCTCTAAGCCCTCTATCAACCCAATATCTCCAGAATAGAAATAAGATATCAAAAATAAAGCAACTTCAGCTGTATCCATGATTTGATACATGGAATCCACAAGAAGTTTAAAATAAAGATCACAAAAGTGATGAATTCACATCTACACTCAACTCATAAAGCAAGAAGGTTAAAATAATTAACTATATTCTTAAAAAAGAAAAAAATTCTGAATGTACATTAAGGAATTATAGAAAGAGGTTACTGAAATGAATATGTTTTAAAAATTACAAAATGCACAAATAATTCAGTGTAAAATAAGATCAAAATTTGCGATACTAAAAATCAAGTATAAAATGGATATAGAATCCAGTTACATTACACATGCATATATAATATATATTCTGATTACATTAAATTATTTATTTATGTATTCTGGTTTATTTATATACTATCTATGCAACTAAGTATGCATACTTGTATAAAAACACACAAGACAGTCTAGTTGTGTAATCAAAGGGAAAGATAACATATAGACTGCATAAATGTTGTGAGATTCTATCCAGTCAGGAAATTGAAAAGAAGCACCTGGCCCAGTGGGGTAGAATCCTTCTGTTGCATTGATAGGAAGGCTTTGTTCAGTCATGTAAATTGAGAAGTATTGATGGATTGTTTTGTGTATGACTGAAAAGATAATCTAGGATCAATAAGATAATAGATCTACTGAAGCTTGCATTACAAACATAGAAATCTTCTGATTTTTGCCCTTTTTATAATTCATATTGTGCATTATTTTTGCTCTACTGGTTCATTGCTTGATGTCTTAGACTGTTGATTCTCAGATAACTCCTTTTGGCAGCCAATCATTTTTCTTTTACCAAAGATAGGTTCCTGTCATAGTTGTTATTTTTCAATTGATTATTATGATGATGATGAAGCCAGTGATGATGACGAAAGATGATTTTATGAACTTGTCATGTACCACATCATGCAATTTTCCTTTAGAATTATTTATTATATCTAGGTGTGTGAGGCTTCTTAACAATATTTCTGCTTTGTCTTTTACAGTGTTTCTTCTTATTTAATAATACCATGGCTTACACAGCATTGATCCAGTTGTTATTACTCAGTTGTACTCCATAGAGAATTTTTAAAAATATCAATTTAAAACCTAAGTTATTTACAAGATTTCTATTTCAGTAAATATTTTGTTAATTATTTTGTTTTAAAGCTCCTTACTCCACTCAGAGAAAACTATAGCAAACTGTTAATTTAAAGGAAATTTCAGTATCCTCATTTTATCTATTAATTTGTCATCTCAGCTATTCTGACTCACAACCACTCCCTTTCTCCTAGAACACTTAAGGGCAATGATTATTCTGCGATGATACATTTTGGATTATTTTACTATGGGTGTCTCACAGTATCCCTCACAAACTGCATAGATTTTAGCTACCAAAATTCCACCTTCCTTTTATTGCTATTTACTTGTTTAGTTTTGCCTCAATGTGGGATTTGATTCTCTTTGTTCTATAATGTATGGTTAACTCATTGCATAATGAGATTGTGTTAACTAAACTTAATAAAGTAACAATTAACAAATCAGAAAAATTTGCATACATGCTAATGGGAAACATAAATCTATAAAGTTTCTAGGACCTCTTTAATGAGAGATGAGATTGTACAAAGTAGATTTAGGTAGAAACACAGAGGTTCATCAATGGTCTACTTCTTCCTTGATACTACATAATATAGTCTTTTAAAGAATGAAATCAGTGACTTAGTTACTGGAAATAAAGTTGCATCACACCTTAATCTGGACAATGACTGATAAGAGCATTTGCAAACCTTCTTTATATCATTACCTTTATGTATTATGTTATGTATTATGCATATTTGTGCAAACATAGGAATTTACATATGTGGTATCTTATCCTGGTTTAAAGTCTATTGGTTTCAGTAAGTTTTGCTGGAGTTGTAAATTCTGTGAATAACAGAAAAGTTTTAATTTGAAATGTAGAAAAAGATGATGCCTGCTTTTAGAAATTCAACATATGTAAGAGAGGAGAGTCTGATTGCCAATAAAAAGCTACTTAGTAGAGAGTTTTCTGACTTTAGCAATCAAAAAAAAGAGAGAAACAAAAAATGCTCTCAGACTTATTAAATCCTTTTCCATTTCTAATGTGACCGACAAAGCAAAAGAAAAGGCAGAGAAGGGAGAGGAAATATTAAAATACACACAATTTTTGAACACCTATAAACATTAAATTAGTTCTGAGGTAAACTGTAAAATTCAAAATATCAAGTGGATTTTCAAAAAAGGAAAAGGTTTTTTTTTTCCTGTTGATCATAATTTGGTTACTATAATTAAACAAAAAGAAGGAAGGAAATTTTAACAAATATATATCATGATTTTGCCTGTTGTAGTGGCAAATAAATAGTTTGAGTTTTATTTTATGTCAAAATGGAACCAGAAAATATTCTGCGAGCATTTTGATAAACTTTATTGTGGTACTCATGAACAAAATTTACAAAATTATTCTATAAACAAATTGTAAATTAGTCTCTAACTTAAATTTTAAGAGATGAAAAAAAGGAAATTCTGGAAAGATTTCAAAAATACCCTTGTCTAATGTAAATCAGTTTACAATTTTATTTTTGTCCATAAAGTTGTTCTTGGTGATATTGAATATTTGTGTGTGTGTATATATATATATATATATATATATATATATATATATGCATGTATATCTTTTTGTTCATATATATATATAAATTTATTAAATGTATAATGTGTATTCAAATGTACAAAACATTAAAATGTATATATACACATTTTACAAATGTGTATGTGAATATCAATATTCATAAATATGCATGCATATTTATTATTATTTTAGTGTATATTATAAATATACTTTTGAGATAATATTAATCTCCATATATACATAAATATGCACATGCATGTGATAAGAGTGTACTGAATGGAAAAAATCAAAATTTTGTTTTTGACCCAGACATCTTATACATATTTCATGAATGTTTTCTTTGAGAAAACAATCCAGAGACCATGTGCATAGTGAGTGATGATCAAAATCACAACCCAAAATAAAATAAATTAATATGCTTCTAAGGACCTAGAAAAAATTATGAATATATAATGTAACCTATGCCTTTGGCGAAACATATATCCTGCAAAGGTTAAAGCTTATTCTAAAATATTCTGAGTCAATGGTTTTTGAAAATTGATTAAAAACTTGAACCTGGAAAAGCTAATTATCTTGACCATTCCAGTTATATGCAAATCTATCACACAGACTGATAACTAGATTCAGCAAATGATTACTTTAAAAGCAAGGGGAAAATCTTTATAGGTGTGTCCAATTACATGTATCTAAATCTATTGTATATGTATATATATATATATATATATATATATATATATATATATATATATATATATATATTTAACAATGAAATTATGTGTCGCTACTGACCTTGATTCTTTCCATAAGGAAGGGACTGAATAATCTCAATGACATTTCATAAGAACTGAAAAAGAAAGAAGAATCACCAAATGATCCAACTGAGAATGTATAGGCTAGAAAAATTTCTTATTAGCAAATTATATTATTTATTGCTAAATTTTATTAATTTAAGGCAATGGAGTTAAGTGACTTGTGCAAGGTCACATAGCCAGGCAATTATTAAGAGTCTGAGGTAAGATTTGGTTCTCCCCCTCCCCCAATCTATTTGTTTATTTATTTTCATCCATTTACAGATACATATTACTAAGTTAAAACATTTCTCTCCATGCCACTTTCCCATCCCTCTCCCATAAGCAGGGAACAACCAGGTTAGAATTTTATATACATATTTTGTTGAACATATTTGCAAATTATTAATTTTTTGGCAAGAGGGATTAAGATTGAAAGAAAGAGATACATAAGAGATATTTTTATTTTTATAAAGTGTTCATCAAATTCTGTAGGGTGTGTTTGCATTGTTTTGTTTTCCTTCCTCTGGTTGGGAATCATATCGTCCATTACCTATCACATACAGTTGTCACAGTTTCTGGACTGTTGAGAGGAGATGTTTCCATCAAGGTTGTTCATCTCATAATATTTTTGATATGTGCATGGTTGTCTTGCTCTACTCTTTTCACTCCGCATCAGATTCCATAAATCAACATGCTTCTCTAGAGTCCAACTCTTTATGGTTCCTTATAGAACAATACAATTCCATAGTATTCATGTACCATAACTTTTTTAGCTATTCCCCAATTGGTGGGCATCCCTTCAATTTCCAAATCTTTGCCACTACAAAAAGAGCTGCTATGAATATTTTGGAACATGTAGGATTTTTTTCCCACTTTTTATAATATTTTTCCTTTTCTTTATTATTTTCTTTATTTTTCCAATTTCCAACATTCTTGCATTGAAATATTTTGAGTTTAGCATTTTCCACTTCCTCTCTTCCCTTCCACCCAAGAGAAAGCAATATAATATGGCACTAAACATGTAAAACTATGTTAAATATAAATCCATATTAAACATATTGGGAAAGAATACTAAAATTGAAATGGTGGGGGGAACATTAACGAGAAAAAAGTAATGCATAAGACAACTGTTGAAAATTGAACATAATCTGTTTTGGTCTACATTTAAAGCCTATAGTTCCTTCTCTGGATATGGTTAGTATTTTCCATCACAAATCTTTAATTATTGCACTGCTGATATGAACAAATCCATCATAGTTGATCATTGCCCTATGTTGCTGTTAGTGTGCACAATGTTCTTTTGGTTCTGCACACTTCACTCAGCATCAATTCATACAAGTCCTTCCATGCTATTCTGATGTCCCATCCTTCATGATTTCTTATAGGATAATAGTTTTTATCACTTTCATATGGATTGTTGCTTATTATAACAAGACTTTCAATTATATTGCTTTTTTAAAAAAGGTCTGTTGGGAACTTCAAAACTACTTTTTTAAAAAAAAATTCAATTAACTAGCATTTATTTTCTTCATTTCTCCCTTCCATTAAAAAAGTAAAAAAGAATATCTCCTGTAACAAAAAAAGTATAGTTAAACAAAACAAATTCTCACATTGGTTATATCTGAAAATGTGCATTTTATTCTGCTTTTTGAATCCATCACCTCATCACCACTTACAACAATTTTCCTGTTCTAAGGTCTAAATAAATAACTTGCAATATACTTTTAAACACAATAATTTTTAATTTAAGGACTATACATACTGCTAACATGTAATGCACTGAATCAGAGCTAGTGAAAAAACTGTTGTCTAAAAAAACATTTTGCAACTAATAGCTATCTTCCTTTTATTATTACCATTGGAAATGTAACTCAGAAGACAAAAATGTAAAACAAACACTTCTTCCATGTCTTGTTTCACAAAAACAAATCTATTTTCAAAAATTTCCTTTTTTCATATCACTCCACCATCTTCCCCTCCTAGCTTCTCTTTCATGTAAGTTTCTGAAAAAAGGGTGAACCTTATTGCCAAGGATAAACACTTCTCATAAAAACATGAATCTAATGTTTCCCAATCTCCTCAGGAGATTGACTCATTATAATTTTTATCTTATCCTAATCCTCAAAACCCTCCCTTTTTACCCTATCACCCCAACAGCTATTATCCTATAGCTCACCTCTCCTTCTTGATTAAACTCTTTCAAATTTTCTTTAATTTATTACACATAACCAAAATATTCTTGTTTTTGAGTAAACATAATACTCCCTCCCCGACAAAAATATAAAACCTCATGTCAAATAAAGTGAAAGCGAAAAAAATGTGTTTCAGTATGTGTCCTGATACCATCAGTTCTGTCTTGGTTGGATCACATTCTTTATCATACATCCATTAGAGAAGTTACTTCCATACTTTTTCCACAGTTGCTGTTACTGACCCTAATTCCCTCCATCCATTTCTTCTCAATACTATTTATTATATGTTCTCTCTCTCCCTTTTCAAAAATGCACTGTGTGGCAGTTGAGTATTGAGCACTGGCCCTGGGGACAAGAACCTACATCCCACCCTAGAGGCCCAGCAACCACCTGACCCCATAGTCCTAGACAGGCCACCGAATCCCACAACCTTGCAAAAAGTAAAAAAAGAAAATGTATTATATCTGATTACCTTTTCCTATGATCTATCCTCTCCTTTATCACCAACTTCACCCCTACTCTCCCCCATCTCCCTTCTCTCCTTTTTATTCTAGATTTCTATATCTCGTTGAGTGTGAATGCTGTTTCCTCTCTGAGCCATTCCCTATCAGAATGAAAGATCTTTCATTCCCCTTTGCCTTCCTCCCTTCTATACCATTGCCAAAGCTATTTCTTGATTCTTTTACATGGAAAATCTCATTTTATTCTACCTCTTCTTTCTCTTACTCCCAGGACATTTCCCTTTTACCCATTGACTCCACTTATACAATATCTTCAAATTCAACTCTCTCCTGTGTCTCATCTGTAAAAGCTCCTTCTACCAACTCTATTAAATGAGAAGGTTCATATGGGTATTATCAGTATCATCTTTATAGGAAGGAATACACACAGTTCACCATGATTTGGTCCTTCATCATTTACCCTTTTTATCCACTCTCTCTATGCTTTACCTGAGTCCTGCCCTTGAAGATCAAACTTTCCATTCAGTTCTGGTCATTTCAACAGGAATATTTGAAATTACCTTGTTTCATTGAAAGTCCAACTTTTCCCCTGGCAGAGTATGTTCTATTTCACTGGGTAGTTGATTCTGGGTTGCATTCCAAACTCTTCTGCTTTCCAGAACATTATATTCCACAAGTCCTGTGATCCATTAATATAGATTCTGTTAAGTCCTGGATAATCCTGATTGTAGCTCCACAATATTTGAATTGTTTCCTTCTGGCTACTTGTAATATTTTCTCTTTGACTTGGGCAGTCTGGAACTTGTCTATAATAGTCCTCAGGGGGTTGGGGTTTTTATCTCTTTCAGGGGTAGATCAGTAGATTGTCTCAATTTCTATTTTACCCTCTCCTTCTATGATATAACAGCAATTCTCCTGTAGAAATTCTTTAAAAATGAAGTCAAAACTCTTTTCCTGATCATGATTTTCAGGTTACTTAATGATTTTTAAAATTATTTTTAAAGGATCTGTTTTCCAGATCAGTTGTTTTTTTTTCTATGAGATATTTCACATTTTCTTCTAGTTTTTCATTCTTTTAGAGTTGAATTACTGTGTCTTGATTTCTCACAGTCATCAGCTTCCTTTAACTCCATTATACATGTGAAGGATCTGTTTTCCTCAGAGAGCTTTCTTTTCTCATTTTCCATTTAGCCAATTCTGCTTTTCAAAGCCTTCTTCTCCTCAATAACTTTTTGAACTGTTTTCTCTATTTGACCTAAATTGGTTTTTAATGTGTTATTTTTTTCAGCATATTTTTGTATTTCCTTTACTAAGTTGCTGACTTTGTTTTCCTGTTTTTCCTGCATCACTCTCTTTTCTTTTCCCAATTTTTCTTCCATCTCCCTTACTTGATGTTCAAAATCTTTTTTCATCTCTGTCATAGTCTGAGCCCAACTTCAATATTTCTTGGAGTCTTTAGATGCAGAAGCTTGGACTTTCTCATTTTCAGATTGTGTATTTTGGTCCTTCATGGGACCAAACTTATTGTCCATGGTCAAGTTCCTATTTTATTCTCTGTTTAGTCATTTCCCGAGTCTCAGCCTGGTTTGGGGGTGCTTTTAATATTATTGGGGCACATCAGCAAGGACTTCAGTATATGAGGCTCTGACTACTCTCCTGGTTTGTTGAATGTCCATAAAATCACCCCTCTGGGCCTCTAGACTGTGACCAGGATCTGAATGTGGTCAAAGCCCCAGAGTCATGTCCCAGGGATAGAGGACAGACCTTAGCATTCTCCCTCCACTCCTTACTTTCTGTGTGTTAAATCCTCAGGAAGCAGCCACTGGGTCACTCCTGCTGGGAAACTCCACATGACTGCTTCCATTTCCTGGGATCTGGTCTGCACTGAGGAGGGTCATGCTCGCCTGGGCTTCACATTTGCTTTGGCAGAGTTTTCCCTGCTGATCTTCTAAGTTGTGAATGGTTCTCCCTGGGTGGCAGGTCAGGAAATTTCTTCTGCTGCTGGGGCTATTCCTGGAAAGTTGGAGCTATTTTATTCTAGCACACTGCTATCCTTTCCATGGAAGAGATCCTTTCCACTATTTTCCAGGTTACCTTGGCTGCACAATTACCTCACTGAATCTTTCTGTGGGTTCTTCCCTGAAAATTTAGTTAGAGGCATAATTTTAGGTTTTTTGAAATATTTTGGGAGATCACCTAAAAGAGGCTGTACTCCTGTACCATCTTGGCTCTGCACCACCACCCCCTTTTTGAATATTTTTCTGGATATGGTCCTGGATTGGAATTGCTGGGTCAAAGGATATGAACAGTTTTATTTCTCTTTGGGCATAGTTGCATACTGTTCTCCAGTGAATTATCTTTTACATGATAAAATTTTAATGGAAATATTGTCATTAACCTGACCTAGATATGAAAAGAAGTTTCAAAACCTAAATTAATTTTCATAAGCAATTATTAGACTATGGTAAATGTTTTAAAACAAGATCTGAATTGACATGAACACTTTCCATATTCATGGAATATAAAGAAATTATACTTTCAGATAAGAAATTTCACCAAAATGGATTGAGGAATGTTGGTTACTTTTTTCCATTTATTTTAAATATGAAATTTTGTTGGATTAATTTAAATTATTGAATATTTTTTAGATTCGAATTACTGAGTTTTGCTATAGAACAACAGTGAGAATACACAGCTCCAAGTGAGGAAAAAAATCACTAAATTCTTAATTCATCTAAATTTTCTCTAAAAGTATAACTTGCAAAAATATATTTACAAAATGCATTAATAGAGAGAGCTATCACACAAGAATTTTCCCTAAAATAATGAAATCACTTATAGTTTGGGAATACATGATAGATTCCAAATTATAATTCAAAACTTTGTGTCCATTATTTCTATCACATGCATACTTCTTCTGTGGAAAAGTTCTTTACCCTAATTTTTAATCTTTTAATTTCAGAGTTTCTATGGTCAAAAATGCCATTATCTGTCATCAAAATTTTTAGTTGATATAAACTTTATTGTATGGCAACTGTACCAATTAGAAGGTTAGGTCACTTCTCTTTCCAATAGAAACTATCATGAGTTTATATATATTTGACATAATCTTTGACAACATAGTAACACTGCAACAGATTATGACATCATTTCACAAGATTCTATAAGAGATACATTTTTATAAAACAGGGGACATTGATGGCAGAGTTAAAGTTAAATTATATAAATATATTACTTGATCTAGTTATTTTTATTTCCTAGTTATCTCACAGTATTCCTTATGCTGCTCAGGAGTAAAAATAGAGAAGGTAGACAGTCGAATATTCTTGTGGTTAAGCAATAGTTGGAATAATGATATTTATTGGTAGTGAATAATTTAGAAGTCAAATTCAGGGAATCATTAAGATAACTGTTTTGAATTCTATAAGTGAGGCTCCCTATATCACTGCTATTGGCTTATCTTCTCATTGGTGGAAATCACTTCAGTCTTTTTTTTTAATCTTGACTCTCCAGATGCTTTTGGTCTTTAACATCTAGGAAAATAATGTAAAATATTGCAACTTTTCAGGTAATGAAAAGAAAAAGACTGGGAAGAAGCTGACATATAGAACTTTTGATTTTGTGTTTATTTTCAGTTTGCTACACTAAAGAATTTGGACAGTTGTCCTCTTTTGGTGACTTATGGAATTTCTAATATTGTGAGTTATTTCCTTCCTGGAGGGAAAGTTCTTTCAACTTTTATTACCTAGAATATATTCTTACATGTTAATTATCCCTGATTACAGTTTTTTTTTCTATTTTTTATGTGTGTTTATTCTGAATCTAGCATGACTTGAAAAAAGAAATAAATGTTTAAAAATAGAAATTCCCTCATATAGAAAGTGTGATAAGGAGTTTTTTATTAGATTTTTTTGCAAGGCAAATAGGGTTAAGTGGCTTGCCCAAGGCCACACAGCTAGCTAATTATTAAGGGTCTGAGACTGGATTTGAACCCAGGTACTCCTGACTCCAGGGCCAGTGCTTTATCCACTGTGCCACCTAGCCACCCTGTGATAGGGAGTTTGATGTGGTCTTTAAAATTACATTCATCAGATAGTTATTTATGAAGCACACATTATGTGAGGAGCAGAAGACTGGATTCTAGCTTCAAACTTTTGTTTCCTGGTAGGAATTAAAACACATTCTGGAGAACTGAAGAGAAGAAGCTAGAAGTGTAATCTTTTTTTCTGGCCTCCATAGGAACTTCTTAAGACAACTCTCTAAAACTTGAAGGGCTGGAAGTAAGATCAGAGTACAAATTATAGTTTCTGAAAACTAAGAGACATCAATGGCAGAGAGGTCAGTCATTGCACAAGAATAAGAAATTACTGTGTGGGAGAGGCTAGGTGGCACAGTAGATAGAGCACTGGCCATGGAGTCTGGAGTACCTGAATTCAAATCCGGCCTCAGACACTTAATAATTACCTAGCTGTGTGGCCTTGGGCAAGCCACTTCACCCCATTGCCTAGCAAAAATCTAAACAATTTAAAAAAAAGACATTACTGTGTGGAAAGCTGGAGCTGAAGTGGCAGAGGAAAGGGAGTATTAGTGCAGGCTTTTACCCCAAATCCTCCCAACAAATTCTAGAGGGTCAGAATAACAAAAAGACTTAAGTAAAAGCATTTTCCAACCAAGTCAAGTTAAAAGGCAGGCAGGAAAGATCTGTTGCCTCAGGATGAGAAAGGAGCACACTCCACCTCAGGTCAATGCAATACAGACTTGACCACAGTAAACCAGGAGCAGTCTTTAGGAGTTATTGAATTAGCAGCAATAGAAGCTTTTTATAAAGCTAAGGTCACAGATGGCAACGGAGTCAGAAGGAGACTACAGAGTTATTTTTGGGGTGGGGGTGGGGGGTGGTAGCACTAAGATGACAGCCTGCTCCTTTGCCATACTTACATCAGGGTCACAGGTCAGGGAAGCAGTCCTGGGGCAAGGAGGATCACTAGCACACCAGTGCTTGAAGCCATACTGGAGCAAAAATATTCCTTAGAGTTCCAGGGCAGAAAAGCATGCTTGTGGTCACTCACAAGCTAGAACATAAGTAAACACACCTTTCCCTAGATCATAAAAATTTGGAAAAACTGAAAACTTGTGGTTCCCTTGAAGTATCTATGGAAATGGCTGCATAAAAACCCTGAACTTTGGACCAATATGACTTTTCTTCTGTCAAAACCTCTACTTAATGAAGGAAATAAACTGAAGTAATAGTCTAGGAAAATAAGCAAAAATAAAAAAAAAATCTGATCATAGAAAGTTGCTTTGATGACAAGGAAAATAAAAATGCATACTCATAAGATAAATTAGAGAAAGTTCCTACATCCAGAGTCTCTAAGAAAAATATAAATTTTCTCATGTCACAGAAGAGCTCAAAAAGGATTTTGAAAATAAAGTAGGAGGTAGAAGAAAAATTGAGTAGAAATATGACAGCTTTGCAAGAAAGTCATGAAAAGTAAGTAAACAGCGTAGTAAAACACATACACAGACACACACACACACACACACACACACACACACACACACATACAAACACACAGACAAAGTACTGAAGAAAATAATACCTTAAAAATAGACTAAGCTAAATGATATAAGAGATACAAAAAGCTAATGAAAAAAGTGCCTTAAAAATGGTGATCATCTTTTTCACTTTTGATAGGCTAGGTGGCATAGTGCATAAAGCAGGGGCCCTGGAGTCAGGAGTATCTAGGTTCAAATCTGTCCTCAGATGTTTAATAATTACCTAGCTGTGTGGCCTTGGGCAAGCCACTTAATCCCGTTTGTCTTGCAAAAACCAAAGAAAAAAATAGTGATCACAAAAAACTCCCAAGAATATTACTGCCAATGTCTAGAGCTCCCAGGTCAGGAAGAAAATATGGCAAGCAGCCAGAAATAAATGATTCAAGTATTGTAGAGTCACAATCAGGATAGAACAAGATTAAGCAGCCTCCACAGTAAAACATCAAAGGCTTAGAAAGTGATATTATAGAAAGGAAGAGATTGCAATACAAATAAGAATCAACTACTTTAGAAAAATTGAGCACAATTTTTCAAAGGCAAAAAAATGAACATTCAATGACATATGGGATTTTCAAACTTTCCTGATGAAATGACCAAAAATGAACAAAAATTTTGACTCTCAGATTTTAAGAGAAGCATAAAAATGTCAAGAGGAAAAGGAAATCATAAGTTAAACTATTTATATTCCTACATTGGAGGATAATACTGATAACTCATAAGAACTGTATCATTATTAGGTCAGTTAGGAGTACATATAGAGAGGGGGCACAGGAGTGAATTGAATATGAAATGTTGATATCTAAAAAAATAAAATTGATAGAATGTATAAAACTATAGGAAGTAACTGAGGAATTATTCTGTACCTTTGTGCATGTTGGCAAAGATAAACATGAGAATTAAGCTATACAGATATTAATATATAATTCTATATCTATGTCTATATCTATATAGCTAAATACATATAAATAGAGAGATTTAGGATGGAGAGAGAGTTACAATACTTGGAGTGAAAGTATAAGGTGTATAGTATATACAGTGTATAGCTATAATCTACACTTCCTCTAGTCCTTTGATTAGAGTGTATGTGAAACGATTTATTGGTAGTTCTTTCTCTTAACAAATAAGACTTTTGGAAAATAGCTTCCTATCTATTTTACAGAATAATTGTCAACAAGGCATGTAAATATAATAAAATATAAAAAAGTTACACATATCTGGTAAAGAATAGGAAACACAACAGATTATGATATTCATTTCCAGGTTTTGAACCTAGTCTATTCTATTCATCCACCCCTCCATTTTTCTTAGCTAATATCAGACAGTTTTGATTACTGATGCTTTATAATATAATTTTAGATCTGGTAAAAATAAACCATCTTCTTTTGCACTTTTATTCTTTAAATCTCTAAAATTCTCAACTTTTTATTTCTCCATATGAATTTACTTGCAATTTTTTCTAACTCATTAAAGCATTTTTTTTTTGTAATTTTGAATGGTAGGGAAATAAGTAGTTTCATTTAGGCAGAATTGTCATTTTTATTGTATTAACTCAGCCTATCGATGAGCAGTTGATAATTGCCCAGTAATGTAAATGTGATTTTATTTGTGTGAGAAGTGTTTAGTAATTGATTTCAGAAAGTTTCTAAATCTGCCTTGGCTGAAAGAGTCCCAAGTATTTCATATTGTGTGAAGTTACTTTGAATGGGATTTCTCTTTGTAGCTCTTTGTGCTGTACCTTTCTAGTCATATATAGAGATGTTGAGGATTTATGAAGGTCCATTTTATATCCTGGAACTTTGCTAAAGTTGCTTTTTATTTCTACTAATTTTTAGATGATTTTGGGGGGATTCTCTAGGTATACCATCTTGTCATCTGCAAAGAGTGAGTTTTACCTCTTCCTTCGCAATTCTAATTCCTTCAATTTCTTTTTCTTGTCTTATTGCTGAAGCTAAAATTTCTAATGTGATATTGAAAAGTAGTAATGATAATGGGCATCATTGTTTCACCTTTGATCTGATTGCAAATATCTCTAGCCTATCACCATTGTATAAAATGGTTATTGTTGGTTTCAGATTGATACTGTTTATTATTCTAAGAAACAATTAATTCATTCCCACGTTAGCTAGTGTTTTTAATAAGAACGGGTGCTGTATTTTGTCAAAAGCTTTTTTCAGCATCTATTTATATAATCATGTGATTTCTGATAGGCTTCTTATGGATATAATTAATTATACTCACAGTTTTCCTAATTTTGAACCAACTGTGCATTCCTGGGATAAATCCTAATTATTCATAATGTATTATCATAGTGATAACTCATTGCAATTGTTTTGTTAAGATTTTATTTAAGAATTTCGCATCTATATTCATCAATGTGATAGGTCTATAATTTTCTTTCTCTGTTTTAACTCTTCCTGATTTAGTCATCTGTACCATACTGATGTCACAGAAAGAGTTAGACAGAGTTCCATCATCACCCATTTTTCCAAAGTGTTTATATAGATTTGAAACCAATTATTCCTTAAATGATTGATAGAATTCACTTGTGAATCCATCTGGCCCTGGAGAATTTTTTTCTTAGGAAGTTAAATAATAGCTTGTTGAATAGCCTTTCCTGATATAGGGTTAGTTAGGTATTTAATTTCCTCTTCATTTAACCTGAGCAACTTATATTTTTGTAAATATTCATCCATTTCACTTAGATTATCAAATTTATTGGCATATAGTAGGGCAAAAATAATTCCAAAGTGTTCCAGTGTTCCATTAATTCCCTCCTCAGTGGTGGTGAGTTCACCTTTTTCACTTTTGATAGTAGCAATTTGGTTTTATTCTTTCTTGTTTTTTAATCAAATTAACTAGAGGTTTATCAATTTTATTGTATTTTTTCATAAAATAAATTCTTGATTTTATTTATTAGTTCAATAGTTTTCTTGCTTTCAATTTTACTGATTTTTCTTTTAATTTTTAGAATTTCTAAAGCTTTATTTAATTGGGGAATTTCAATTTGTTCTTTCTCTTATTTTTAGCTACATGTTTAGTTGATTTCCTCTTTCTCTAATTTATTTATTTAATCATTTAAAGATACAATGTTACCACCTGACAGCTGCCTTGGTGGTATACCATAAGTTTTGGTAGGTTATTTCCTTATTGTTATTATCTAGGATGAAATCATTAACTTTCCATAATTTGTTATTTGAATCTGGTTATTTAATTTGCAATTAATTTGGGGTCTATAACTCCATTGCCCAATATTTTAGGTGTTTTTATTGTATTATGATCTGAGAAATATGTATTTACTATTTCTGCTTTTCTGCAGAATTTCTGCAGAAATTTCTGCCAATAATTATTAGGGTTATGTGCTCTTGTAGATTGTCCATTTTTGTGTAAGTGCCATGTACTGCAGGAAAAAAAATGTATATTGCTTTCTATCCCATTCAATTTCCTCCATGAGTCTATCATGTCTAGGTTTTGTACCAATCTATTTACCTCCTTAACTTCCTTCTTGTTTCTATTTTGGTTAAATTGATCTGAATCTGAGAATAAGAGTTTGCGGTTTCCCATCATTAGAGTTTTGCTATGTATGTTTTCCTGTAACTCCTTCAACTTCTCCTCTAAGCATTTGCATGTTTTACCATTTGGTTCATACACATTTAATATAGAAATTTCTTCATTTTCTATGGTACCTTTTAGTAGGATATAGTTTCCTTACTTATCTCTTTTAAAGAGGTCTTTTTTTCCCACTGCTTTGTCTGACATAAGGATTGCTACCCCTGCTTTTTTTCACTTCAGGTGAAACAAAATAGATTTTTTCCCAAGCTTTTATTTTACACTTTATGTATCTGTCTACTTCAAAGGAGTTTCTTGTAAGCAGCATACTGTAAGATTCTGGTTATTAATCCATTCTGCTATTAACATTCTTTTTAAGGGAGAGTTCATCCCATTCACATTCAAAGTTATAATTATTCTTTATTGCCCTGCATCTTACCTTTCCTCTGATTGTATTTTCCCCCTTTTTCACTTCAACCATATTCCCCATATTTTGTTTCTGAATACCACCACCTGCAGTGTTTTTGCCCTCTTATATCCAACTTCCCTCCCCTTTCTTTCACCTTTTCTGCTGCTTCTTCCTTCCCTTCCTTCTGCTAGTTCTCCTTTTCCATGCCCCTCCCCTTTTCTCCTTTTAATACTTGAAAGATAAGATAATTTTCTAAACTTAACTGAGTGTATGTCTTTAAGCCAAATCTAATGAGAGGTAGATTCAGGTAATTCTCACACCTTCCCTTTTTCCCCTCTATTACAATAGGTCTTTTGCTCCTCTTATTGTAATGAAATTTTCCCCATCCAATTTCCTCCATCATCCCTTCTCTTCACTCTCTCCCTTTTTAAAGAGGTACATTATACTATCTGAGTTACAGAGAAGTTATTAGTGTCCATCACTTCTGGCTAATATCCTATTAGAGTTACAATTCTCAAGAGGTATTAGAGTCTTTCTCTCAGGTAGGGATATAGTCAATTTCATCCTGTTGAATAGCATCTTTTTTTTCTTTACCATTTTGTTTTATCCTTTGCATGTAACTCTTGAATCTCCTATTTGATGTCCAAATTTTTTATAAAGCTCTGTTTTTGCATCATGAAAAGTTGCAAGTCTCCTATTTCATTCAATGCCCATCTTTTCCCCTAGAAAAGAAGGCTCAGTTTTGCCAGAGAGTGAATTTATGACTGCATTCCAAGCTCCCTTGCTTCTTAGAATATCATATCCCAGTCTTTCAATCTCTTAATGTTGTTGCAGCCTGGTCCTGTGTAATCATTACTCTGCTTCCTTGTTATCTAAATTATTTCTTTCTGGCTGCTTGCAGGAATTTCTCTTTTACCTGATAGTTCTGGAATTTGCTCATTAAATTCCTTGGTGTTTTATTTTTCATTTTGGGATTCCTTTCCAGAGGAGATATTTGTATTCTTTCAATAACTTTTTGCCCTCTGTTTTGATGATATCAGGGCAATTTTCCATCACTAAATCCTGTAATATAAACTACAAGCATTTTTTTTCTCTCCATTATTTTCGAGGAGCCCAATGGATTCTTATTTTGTCTCTTATAGTTCTGTTCTCGAGGAAGATGGTTTTGCCAATGAGATATTTTACATTTCCTTCTATTATTTTTTAATTTTTTTTTTTGATTTTGTTTCACAGATGCTTGTTGCCTCATGAAGGCATTGGTTTTAACAGACTACATTCTTTTTTAGAGAACTTTCTTCATTTACCTTTTGCAACTCCAATTCCAATTGGTCGATTCTATTTTTTGAAAGAATTTTCCATTTGACCAATTGAGGTTTTGAGAGAATTATGGTCGATTAGCATTTGTAATTTGTATTTTCCAAGGATTTATTTTATTGTTGTCAGGTGTGAATTTTTTCTCTCAAATTATCCAATTGATTTTTAAACTCCTTTCTGATTTCTTCAAGGAAGTCTTTCTGGGCTAGAGACCAAATCAAATTCTACTCAGAAGTTCTAGAGCTCTCTTTGTTAAGGTCTTTACTTCTAGGTAGTTTTCCATGGACTCCCCTTCTCAATGGCCTTTATTCATTTTCATGAGGTCTTGTTTGAAGGTGGGAGCTGTTTCACAGAAATTTGGTGTTGGGAACCCTAGAGACTTTGCTCCTTTGTTTTAGTAGCTCCAAGTGGGCTGACTAGTAGGATATGCTATTTGCTTTCTCTGGTGTGTCTGTGACCTTGATTTTAAGAGCTTTCCCTTCACCTAGAGGGAGGTGGGTGGTGCTGCTAGATAATTTTAGCCTTAAACAATGTGGGCTATGCCTTTTCTCAAAGCAATTACTCTCTCTATTAAGCAGAGGGAGCTCTGCTGCCCAAGCCTGAGTCTGAGGGATGGTTTGCAGGTGCTGTTACTGCATTTGTTCTAGATGAAGGGTTCAGCTGAAATGAATGTATGGAGTCTAAAATCCTCCAGACCAGAGGAACCCAGCAGATCAATGGCTAGAACTTACCCTCCCACCCTGTCAGTGCACCCTAGACCATCAATCCCACAGCCAAAGCCTCTGCACCCCAGTTGGCTCTTGGACCAACCATGGCTCCCACAGGCAATGCCTCTATGACTGATTTTAGGTTAGTCTGGCTCTCATACTGTCCTGACAGTCTCTCTGCTCTCTGTCTCGGCCCATCCAGGATCCCAGAAGACAAACATTGAGGTAGATATTTTTCTCCTAACTTCTTTTTCTGAGTTTTGTTGATCAAATTTCTGTTAAGAGCTTTGTTTCATATAACATATGATGGAGGAGCAAAAGACCTTAGCACAGTGCCTGTCTTCACCCCTCCATCTTGGCAGGAAGTCCCTAATTTGCTCGTTTTCTTGCATTTTATTGCATAACAAATTCATTGACTCCTCTTTCTTCATTTTCTTCATATAGAGATTTACAGATAGAAAGTTTCCCCTCAAAACTGCCTTGACTGCATCCCATAATTTTTTCTTTGATGACTCATTATTACTATTTTCTTGGATTTAATTTTTGATTTTTTCTATTATGTCCTAATTCAACCATACACTATTGAAGATAAAGTTATTTAATTTCTACTTAATTTTTGGTTTTCTTTCCATGACCCTTTATTATATGTAATTTTTATAGCATCATGATCTAAGAAGTGTGCCTTTACTATTTATGCCTTTCCACATTTGATTATAAGGTATTTTCCCCTAATATATTATACTGCCATGTATTGCCAAAAATGGAATATTCTTTCCTATCCCCATTATGTTTTCTCCAGAGGTATATCATTTCTAAGTTTTCTAAGATTTCATTCACTTTCTTTCTTTTGTTTCTTTGGGGGGGGGGGATAAGTGACTTGCCCAAGGTCACACTCCTAGGTGACTACTGAGTGACTGTATTGAGAGGCTTTATTTGAAGGCAGGTCCTCCTGCTCCAGGGCTGGTGCTCTATCCACTGAGCCAACTAGCTGCTCCTTCATTCACCTTCTTAACTTCCTTCCTATTACTTTTGTTGTTAGATTTTTCTACTTCTGAGACAGGGAAATTGAGATCTCCCATTTCCTCTAGAGTTCTAGATGCTATACCACTAGGTGCACACATGTTTAGTAATGACACAGCTTCATTACAAGTTGTGCCTTTTAAAAAGATGCAGTTTCCTTCCTTATCCCTTTTAATGAGAGTAATTTTAATTTTTGCTTTTTCTTTGTCTGAAAATTGGATGGCTACCCCTGATTTTTGTCCTTCAATCAAGGCATAATATATTTTGATCCAATATTTTACCTTTACACTGTGTGTATCACTCTGCTCCAAATGTGTTTATTCTAAACAACATATTATAGAATTTTGGTTTTTAATCCATTCTACTATCTGATTCTGCTTTATGGGACACTTCAATCCACTCTCATTTATACTTAAGCTTACTGATTCTGCATTTCTCTCTTTGCTATCTTTCTCCATTTATATTTTTCTGTTTCCTTTTCTCTTCTTCCTCCTCACCAAAATTTTACACCCTTTCTCTTTTGACTTTCTTTTAAAATTTTAGCTTTCAGTTTATTTTCCCTTATACCTTCACCTTCCCTTTTATCAGTCCCTTCTTCCCTTATCTTTCCCTCTTCCATTCTTCCCCTTTCCTGTAGATTAGGGTATATTTTTAATCCAGGTGGGAATGTATCTTATTCCCTCTCTGGACTGAATATACTGGAGAGAATTTAATCAGAATTCACATTCTCCCTTCTTTCCCTCTAAAATTGTAAATCTTTGTGCCTCTTACCTTGGTATTATTTAATGTTCTAGTACTATTAATCAGGCATCATCAATTGCAGTTTGACTATTTGACTGCTTGATAAGCTCATATTTTTATCAGGTTATCATCTCAGATTGCTTGATCACTTGACAAGTAGCATTGACTCAAATTGTATCAAATTATAATTATAATCATCTTTTACCTTACTCCTTTTTCAAAGATCTTTCAAGAAAAAACAGTCCTCCTCATGATTCAAAGTAACTCCAAAGTCATATCATTTCTTAAATTATTTGTGCCCCTCCCCCAGGCCTATTTTCTCTCATACTTTACTGCCCCTTCCCCAACCCAAAGTTAACCTAGGTTAACCCCATTTTAAGCAAACAAGACCTATTTTCTCTCACACTTTACCCCCGACACACAGTGACTTAACCTCTTGGAAAGTGAAGCATGGGTTATGTCAAACCCTCATCTAATTAACTCCAAGGATCTTAAAGATCTCTAGGTATTGGGAGGCTCTGGATGTCGCACCTAAGAACTTTACAAATGATTTCAAGTTATAGGGACACTCAGGTCCTCCTTGCATTCTGTGATGTCCCCATTACACAAAGTACTAAGCAAAGTACAATTAAAGTGAGTCAAAAGATAATGGGACACTGAAGTTTAAAATTAAACACCCTGATTTTCTTCAAGACTTTTTGTTTCAAAAATACTCATGTCATCTTGCATCTCTTCAATGGAGAGATAAGATCCACCTATGTGCATATACTTTAGGTCCATTCTCTTCAATTATATTCTAAGAACAGAATATTTCTAAGAGAAGCCAAATTCTAAATTATATGAAATGTTATATTTTCCCTTTTAGGACTTCATACAACTTGATGATCTTGATTAACATTTTTTTCTTGTTTTTTTTTCTTCCTCTTTTCTTTTACCATTTTTATGCAACTCTTGAGTCCTTCATTGAATTCTCTGTTCAGTTCTGATCTTTGTGTCAGGAAATTCTTAAGTTCTCATTTGCAAAGAACATCCATCTTTTTTTCCCTGACAGTATATGCTGAATTTTGCAGCGTACCACATTCTGGGTTGTAATCCTAGCTTATTTGGGTCACTGATATATGCTATTCCTGATCTTCTGATACTTCAGTGTAGAGGCTTATAGGTCCTTGTGAAACTGATTGTGTTTTCTTTGTATTTGAATTATTTTATTTTTGCAGCCTACAATATTATCTCCTTTATTTGAGACTTCTAGAAATTGGTTATTACTAACCTTTGGAGTTTTTGTTCTGGGATCTCTTTCTGTAAGGGTTCTGTATATACTTTCAATGGTTATATAGTTAACTTGTTCTAGGAGATTGGGGTAGTTTTCCCTTATAATTTCCTGTTTAGTAGAATTACTCTCCTGGATCTATATTCCAGGTCATTCATATTTTCTATAAAATATATTTTACATTTTATTTACATTTTTCAGCCTTTCAATTTTGCTTGATGTAATCTTGTATTCAGGTTTCTATTTGATCAATTCTAATATTTTGGATTTTATGTTCTTCAATTAGTTTTTGTTTTACATTTTCCAATTGATTATTTTGACTTTTAATGGAGTTGATTTCTTTGGTCAGTTTTCATAATATTCCTGCATGACTTTCATTTTGTTTTCCATTTTTTTCTTCTTCCTTTCTTCATGGATTTTTAAATTCTTTTTTAACTTCCTCGATGAGCTTTTTTATTTGAGTCCAATTTATAGACTGTTTTGATACTTCCCTGGTGAATGATTTTTCACTGCTTTTTTCTTCAGACATGAGCTTGTTACATTCTTTGACTGTAAAGTAGTTTTCTATAGTGAGTGCTTTTTTAACTTTTGTGCTTGTAGTTTTGGTTTTCACTCTGCTCCTGGGGTATATGGAGTATGGATCCAAGTATTTTTTTTTCTATTGCTGGGGTCCAATCATTGGCTTGTCGTCATTGGCCAAGATGTTGCCTATGCAGTCCAGGCATTGCCTTTGAAGAAGGTTTTTTTTTCCTTTGGTTCCCCTCCTATACGTCTCTGTTTTTACTTAATAGTGGTTTGTTACTGACCCAGTCCTCTCTGTTACTCTGGTGTTTTCTGGGTTCAGATATTGTTTGGGATTTGAGCCCTCTCTGCTGGCTTGCTATCTAAATGCCAGGACTTTTGCTGTTGTTAAGCTGTCAGGACCTAGTTTGCACTGTGCCTAAAAGCCTCTCTCTGGCTTTCCCTGGCCTCCTGGATTTTACTGCCCCTTTTACCCCAAAGAGACAGATCTTCACTGAAGATCCTCCTCAGTTGAAAACTTCTTTAAATTTTCCCTTATTCTTGGTGGGATCTGTACCAAGGATTCATGTATCTTTGGTAGGGTAAAGCTCCAGGAACATGTTAGTTCAATGCCAATGTCTTGGCTCAGCCCTGAAGCCTTGACTCTATTCATATAAGGTATAATTTTTGCTCTTTCTAGGCCTTCTAGTTTATCTTTTCTAATTATTGTAACTCTGTTAAATAACTTGCTCTTGTAAAATCTCTACATCAGTCTCTCTCTCTCTCTCTCTCTCTCTCTGATTTTGCCTGCTCAATATTTTTTCTCCTGAACTTTGTTTCTCTAGGTTATCAGCTATACATCTCCAGGAGCAGCTTCTGCAGGATGCCAAACTGTGCCAGTCCTGATAGGCAATAATAGCCTCTGAACCCTGCCTCAATGTAGTTCATACTGTAGTCTGTGCACTTTTAAATGGAACCTGAAAGGCCCAGCAAAATCTCAGTCCCAAATATTTTTAAGGAGGGAAATGATATAGGAAATTATTAATGAAGCAGAAACAAAATTCTGTAATCTTAAATGCTGTTAAATCTTGTTAAATGGGAGGAAAAATTTGCTCTTGAAATGCAAATTAACTTATTGTTTCATGGATTAATGTAAAATTTGAATCATGACTCCTCATTTCCAACCCCCATTCATCAAAGTCTGTGTCATTTAAGGTGGGGGAAGGGATTTTCCTTTTTGCCCTCAGTTCCCAGATAAAAGGCAAGGCTATAAAACCTGACCTGAATTTCTGCTCAGGGTCCTGCTCTGTCTCTGTCTCCGTGTCTGTCTCTGTCTCTCTCTGTCTCTGTCTCTGTCTCTCTGTCTCTCTCTCTCTCTCTCTGTCAACTCTCTGATTGTCTTTCTTTCTTTTCTTATCATCCTCTCTCTGTCACAGCCTCTGTCTTCAAAGCAACCATGCAGGGGAAGCTAGGTGGTGTAGTGGATAAAACACTGGCCCTGGAGTCAGGAGTACCTGGTTTCAAATCCAGTCTCAGACACTTAATAATTACCTAGCTGTGTGGCCTTTGGCAAGCCACTTAACCCCATTTGCCTTACAAAAACCTAAAAAAAAAAAGCAAGCAACCATGCCTAGCCTTTTGTTATTCACCCTGTCATTAAGGGCTTGTTGACCTTTCTGGAGGAAAAGATTTATCCAGTTTACTTTGCTATTAATAAAATCCTGAACTTTTTTTTAACATCCAAGACAATTCAATTCTTCCATCCTTTCAGTGGCCCTAGATTTCTTCTTTACCCCAAATTCTATTTTTAATTGGCAACCCCAAAAATTTCAGCAGCAACAATTTCATAAAGACATTGAAAATATGTGTGAACTGATAAGTATAGTATGTAAGCAAAATCAGAAGTATAATTTATACTGTAAAATTATTATGAAAATGAAAAATTTCAAAAACTTCTATAAACTGAACAATTAAATTCTTAATGAGAAGGAAAAATATCTGTCTAATTTTTAATATTAAGAAAATCTTATTTCTGCCTGTCTGATGCTTTCTGAGCTCCCCTTGACTGCAAGGGTCCTAATCAGATGTAAATTTTTCTCCTATTGCTCAGTATAACTCTATAGCTAAGTGTAAATCCACCAAGAAAAGTGCAACCACAACTCAGACCCCCATCCTCCAGTTTCCAGAATCTGTCTGACTTCTTTCACATAAAGGAGGATGGATATCCCCTATTCTCCTGACACTTCTCTGGCCAAGGAATAGCAGGATTTTAAATGTCTGATCTAAACCTCTTCAAGTACAGACTCACTTGAGTCTCTCAGCACAGTCAGCTCTTCTTGGCTGCTTAGCTTTCTCTTTTTTCCTCAGGCACCTCTCCTAGACCTTTGTTATTCGCCCTGTCCACTAGATTGGGCAGTTTATTCACCTTACTCAACTTATTTCTCTCCAGGAGAAAAGCTGAAATCTGTGAACTTTGCAGGCTTGTAAAATAAAATCTGAGCTGTTTTAAACTCCAAAGCTTGATGTGAATTCCTTCATTTCCAAGAACTATCAAATCTTTATTGTTGATACAAATTTTCTCCTTTAACATTGTTATTAATTACAAGAATTCTTAGTAAGCTAATAAAGTGATCAATGCAGTTATTATCAAAGATTTCAAAGCTCTAATGATGAATTTTTGCCACACACCTTACTGACAAGTATTTAGCATGAAAAGTGAGATGATATTATTTGGACACAACTAATAAGATTTATTTATCACATTCTTTTGTTCCTCTTTTTTTACCAATAAAATGGGGAGTGTAGAGAGAAAAAATTTAGCTTATTTTAACAAATCAGAAAAGTGATTACCTGATATAAGATATCTGAAAGGTCAAAAGGTGAACCTATGGTATTAGAAGGACAGCACTACAAATGGAAAATCCAAAATTTTTATTGAGGGAATGTAAAGCAGACTGGGTGCAAACAGACTCCAGCAGTGTGTACTGCCTTTTTATAGGGTATAGGATATAGGAAGCAGGTTAATGTGATTTCCATAAGGACTGAAAGTAGTTTGGGGGTCTCCATGGAAGATGGGCTATGTTTGTATCATCAAGTTGAGATTGAGAGTTGTTTGGATTTTCTTTGGAAGTTAGGAGTTCCTTTGCTCAGGGATGATACTCAGCAGAACTCTACCAGGCAAGAGTGAATTTCCTGCATCCAATACCTAACAGATGCATCTTGTTATATTTTTTCAATGATTTCTTTAATGCACAATTTTATAGTCCCCTTCTTTCTTTCCAGATTTCTTACTGGTTATTCCCTATCAAATGCTTTTAAATACAATGACACTGCTCTCTAGATTGTTCCATAAACAAGGCATTTTATTTCTAAACTTTAGCCATTTTTGTTCTATTTGTCTATCCCCAGTCCCTATAGTAGACATCTTCACTGTTGTCAGTTCTGTATACTGATTTCTCTGACTTCCTTTAAAGTTTCAACTAAAACTTTAAGGCATTTGTTGGAAGTCTTTCACAACCCCTCTTAATTCTAGTGCCTTCTTTTCTGTTAGTAAAAACCTTTTTATCCTATTATAGATTAATTTTTTTATATATTTATGTATACTTATTTGATCTAATAAATAATGGGTACCTTGAATCCAAGGCATCTTACTCTATGGTAGTTAAAACCACAAAAAAGAAGGTAGAAAGTGAAGTGAGTTTAGTAATTTCCCCTCTAATAAGAGGTGAATAGAGAACCTGAGGAAAATGGTGAATCCCTCCAGTTCAGCTAGTTACGCCAACAATAGGTCTCAGGCTTAGCCTACCCTGGTCACTATTAGGCCCAGTTTGGTTCAGAATGAATGCAAATACCAGTTGTTTTTGTTTTAACCAGAAACTCTGAGGGTCTTCCTATCACAAATTTAGTTTGCCTTTTGTTTTCCTTTTTTTTTTCTCTATGCAAAATAGGGTTCTTTTGCTTCTTCTCTCTCTTATTAGAATTAATTTATCACTTAGAAACCCTGAGGGTCATATCCTGACAATTTAATTTATTTTTCAGGAGCTATTATTCTTATTTTTGTACACCACACACACACACACACACACACACACACACACACACACAAACACACACACACTCACACTCACTTTTGTGTTACTTCTTTGAATTAGTTGCAAAACTTCCTAGAAAAGCCATTCAAATTTTGTTGTTGTTGTATGAGAAAGCTTTATTGTTTTATTGTTTTATTTTTTTGTACAATTGATGTTTTTTATGCATTATTATAATATTCTTGTTTAACAGTAAATATAATACCTCCACCCCCCCAAAAAGTATAGACCTTCATGAGCAGGAGCACCAGCACTGGAGCCAGGAGCACCTGAGTCCAAATCTGATCCCAGATACCCAACAATCATCCAACTCTGTGATCCTGGGCAAGCCATTCCAACCCTATTGCCCTGCAAAAATCAAAAAAGAAAAACATAATAATAATAATAATAATTATAATAATTATAGGGCAGCCAGATGGCACAGAAGATAGAATACTAACCCTGGAGCCAGAAGCACCCAGGTCCAAATCTGTCCTCAGACAACCAACAATTGCCCAGCTGTGTGGCCTCAGGCAAGCCACCCAACACCATTTGCCCTGTAATTCTCCCTGTAAAAAAAATAATAATAATCATAAATGTGCTGCAGTCTGTGTTCCAACACCTCCAGCTTTGCCATGGGTAGATCACATTCTTTACAAGTCCATCACAAAAGCTACTTCCATATTTTTCCACTGTTGCCATTGCTGATCACAACTCTCTCCATTTGTATTTCCCCACTACTATATACAATATTTTCTCTCTCCTTCCACTCTGTCCATCTTCTCAAATGTGCTCTAAGGTGACTGAGTGGGACAGCAGACTGAATACTGGCCCTGGTGTCAAGAGGCCCTGCACCCACATACCACCGCGAAGGCAAAGCAACAATCCAACCTTGTAGTACCGGAAAGGTTAGCAAATCCCAGCCCATTGCAAGAAGTAAATAAGAAAATGTGTTATATCTGACACCTCTCCCCCATGGGCTACCATCTCCTCCATCACTCACACCTGCCCTTTACCCTATTCCCTTTCTCTACTTCTTTTTTTTAAGATTTTTTTTTTCATGGAAATGGGGTTAGTGGCTTGCCCAAGGCCACACAGCTCGGTAATTAAGTTTCTAACATCGGATTTCAACCCAGGTACTCCTGACTCCAAGGCTGGTGCTCTATCCACTGCGCAACCTAGGTGCCCCTACTGCACCACCTTACCGCCCGCCTTTCTCTACTTCTTACTCTAGATGTCTATACCCCATTAAGTACATATGCTGCTTCCTCTCCTAGCCACCTCTGAATGAGAGGGAAAGTTCCATCATTCCCCCTCACCATCCTCCCTTCAATAACATTGCAATAGCTCATGCAATAAAAATCTTATTATATGAAATATCTTAGCTTATTCTGCCTCTCCTTTCTCTTAATCTCATTACATTTATCTTTTAGACATTGATTCCATTTTTACAATATATTATATCTTCAAATTCAGTTCTTTCCTGTGCTTCTTCTATAAAAGCTACTTCTACCTGTTCTATTAAATGAGAAGGTTCATATGAGTATTATCAGTATCATTTTTTCTATGCAGGACTACATGCAGTTCATCATCATGAAGTCCCTCATATTTTACCCTTCTCCTCCAAACTCTGTGCTTCACCTGAGTCCTGTATTTGAAGATCAAACCTTCTGTTCAGCTCCGGCCATTTCAACAGGAATATTTGAAATTCCCCTGGTTCATTGAAAGTCCATCTTTTTCCCTGGAAAAGGACATTCAGTTTTGCTGGGTAGTTGATTCTTAGTTGTATTCTGAGCTCTTTTGCCTTTTGGAATATTATATTCCAAGCCCTATGAGACTTTAATGCAGTTGCTGCTAACCCCTGTGTGATCATGACTGCAACTCCATGCTATTTGAATTGTGTCTTTCTGGCTGCTTGTAATATTTTCTCTTTGACTTGGGAGTTCTGGAACTTGACTATAATATTCCTGGGGGTTGTTTTATTTTGTATCTCTTTTTGGGGTAGATTGGTGAATTCTCTCACTTTCTATTTTGCCCTCTGCTTCTAGGAAATCTGGGCAATTTTCCTGTAGGAATTCTTTAACAATGATGTCAAGGCTCTTTTCCTGATCATGACTTTCAAGTATCCAAATAATTTTTAAATTATCTTTCCTGAATCTGTTTTCCAGATCAGTTGTTTTTCTCAATGTGATGTTTCACAATTTCTTCTAATTTTTCATTCTTTTGTTTTGAAGTATTGTGTCTTGATTTCTCATAAAGTCAGCACCTTCCCTCAGTTCCATTCTACATCTGAAGCATTTGCTTTCCTCAGAGAACTTTCTTATTTCTTTTTCCATCTGGTCAATTACACTTTTTAAAGCATTCTTCTCCTCAATAACTTTTTGAACTGTTTTATCCATTTGATCCATGCTGGTTTTTACCATATTATTTTCTTCAGCGGTTTTTTTGAATTTCCCTAACTAAGCTGCTGTCTTGTTTTTCATGTTTTTCCTGCATCTCTCTCATTTCTTTTCCCATTTTTTCTTCTATCGCCCTCAGCAGATTTTCAAAATATTTTTTAATCTCTGTCAGCCTGAGCACAATATCTGCTTTTCTTGCAGTCTTTAGTTGCAGAGCTTGTACTTCCTCATATTCTGATTGAGTATTTGGATCCTTTTTGGGATTATAGACAATGTATTTCTCAATAGTGTTCCTCTTTTTTACTATTTACTCATTTCTCCTGCCTGAGCCTGGTTTTGGGGTGCTTCCCGAGCTTCTGAGTATTATTTGGACACCCCCCCCCATAAGGATCTCAGTGTTTGACGCTATGACTTCTCCCTGGTCTGTGATTTATCACAAATTCACCCCTCTGCCATGGGGCTGTAACCGCCTGACAAGGATCTCAGATTGTGATGCTATGACTTCCCTGCTGGTCTGTGAATGACCACAAGTCCACCCCTCTACCACAGGGCTGTCCTATGGGGTCTTGGGACTATGAACGGGATCTGAATAGGGCCAGAGCTCCAGAGTCCTGTTCCAAATACAGAGGACAGAACTCAGAAGTCTCTGTTCACTCCTCTACCTAGGCTGAGTACTCAAGGATGACTTACCTGGGGGCCAATTCTACCTGTTTCCTTTCCCTGGATCTGGGCTGCCATAGTCACACTGCTTGCTGAGTGCCACAAGGGCTGGTCTTCATGTGCTCTCTCTGGCAGAGGCCCCTCCACTGATCTTCCAAGTTGTGCCCAGTGCTCCCTGGGGTGTAGGTCATGAACCTGCCCTCACTGCTGTGAGTCACAGCTCCCAGGTTCCCTGGGGCTGTCTCTGGGAGACTGAAGTTCCTTAACTCTGGTGGGTTGCCCCTCTAACCCGGTGGAGCAGAGCCTTTCTAGTATTTTTCAGGTCACCTTTGGCAGGAGAATTGTCTCACTGGATTGCTCTGTGGGTTGTTTCTCTAAAAAATTTAGTGAGAGTCCTTATAGGTTTTGAGAGAGAGCACCTAAGAGAGGTTCTTCTGTCGTTATCTTGACTCCACTGGAAGTGATTATTCTTGGTCTCTTTTTCTCCTCTCTCGTTTAGCAAATCTTAATCACAATATTGGCATTGTGTCAGTCTATCTGTGACTCTGGAAAGATCTAGCTTTAAAAGACTGAGGTGTCCCACTATATCCAAGGCTTACTGATTCATATCTGTACCAGTCTTACTGATTCATATCTGCCTCTCACCCAGTTAGTTCTGAAGGAGAAAGTGAGATTGGTGACTATTGCCTATCCACCCCCCACACACACAAACACAACTATACACTTAAATACAATTAACTTGAGTATCATGAATTCACCCTACTGATGGCATGGTTTTCTTTGAGAAAGGACAATCATCACCATCACCAAAATTAGCATTATATTGATGAGATTAGAAGCTTTGAGTTTAATTTGTGAGAAATATTTTGTTGGTTATGAGTGAAATCAAGTGATAGCTTGTAAGTAAATTATAAAATTTCCCATTAGATTTTCTTCAGAGCAGCAACTGTCTATTGCTCCTTTTTTGTATCTATACAGCTTAGTACAGTCTCTGATTATATTAGGAAATTAATAAATGTTTATTGATTGTTTTTAAATATTTCTAAAGAAAAAAATGGGAAAATAGGCCAACAATCATGGTTATCATGAGGATTATTTTATAATAATAATGCCAGTTTTCCTTCCTGATTTTTTTCTTTCACATAAGATTGACATAAATATTAGTCCCAGCCATAGATTTATAGGTCTAACATCAAATTTGCTAGATTTGATATATTTTTTGTTTCTCTGATTAAAGTATATAGTAGTAACAAATAAATTTTAAAAAAATGTATATGGGAAAATGGACCATGGACTGCCAGTCTTGCCCGGGAACCCATCTTCCAGGCCGGAGAAGACTGTCAGCCTTCCTGGGCTGACACTCCCACCTGCTACAACAGGCACCTGCAGATCCTGGTCAAGAAGGTGATGGAGCACTAGGAGACCCCCTAAATGTACTCGCTGGCTGCCACCGCCTCTTGCGGAGGGGGAAGAGTCCTGGAGGTTGGCTTTGGAATGGTCATTTTGGCCAGCAAAGTGCAGGAAACCAACATCCAGGAGCATTGGATGTTTGAGTGCAATGATGGCATCTTCCAGAGGCTTCAGGAGTGAGCCCAGCATTAGCCCCATATGGTTGTCCCCTTGAAAGGCATGTGGGAAGAGGTGGTGCCCAATCTGCCTGATGGACATTTTGATGGAATTCTCTATAACTAACCCCTCTCTGAGTAGACCTGGCACACCCATCAATTCAACTTCATCAAGGCTCATGCTTTCTGCCTGCTGAAGCCTGGGGGTGTCCTCACTTATCTTACCTCCTGGGGAGAACTGCTGAAGCCCAAGTAAACAGATATCAAAAAGATGTTTGAAGAGACCCAGATTGCAGCACTGATGGAGGCAGGTTTCAAGAAAGAGAATATCAGCACTACTGTGGTGGACCTAGTGCCCTCTGAGGAATTTCGTTACTACGCCTTCCCCAAGATAATCACCCCAACAGTCATCAAATACTGAAGATGTCAGTTTTCTCTTTCTCCTAGACTGACCCTGGGATGGGGGCACCAGGGACTCTCTATCCTGCTAAGTTTGCTCAGTAGATCTAAGACAACATATGAACAGTACTTGACAGGGGAACTTGACACAAGAAGAGAGACAGAGAGTAAGCAGGGGACTGAGGGACTCTCTTGGCCTGTCTCCTGACTCAAGGCCCCAAAGGTAGTAAAGAGGCTTCTGTTTTACACCAACTAAAGCATATTAAACTGTGGGCAGAGCCCAATGCTAGATGTTAAGGTTTAGGATTTTTGTGCCTTTTGATTTGTCTACCATCTTAGTCCTTGAAAGCCACTCAGGGCCTTAATTTGTTTCATTTATAGAAAAGGTACATGTACCTGCTTGACAGGAAAGTTAATAATTAGGCTACCTTATATGGAAAGTTTTTAACCAAAAACCTTTCCAAGGAATTGCTTTAAGGAACTAGGCTTCCCCTTTTATGTAGGGCTTATCAAATGCTCAAAATGGTCCTGGAGTTCAGAGACATCTACAGCTTGCCTGCCTAGCTTTGAAGGGTTTATACCCCATTTTAGACAGTATTGTCTAAATAGACAGTATTAGACAGTATTATCCAATAGTCAGTCTAGGGGTCAAATGCTCCTATTATGAGGTTTCCCCTCAATGGAGGGCTTTAAAGAGTCAACATCTACTTGTTGGGGATAGGAATCTTGTTCAGATGATAGCTGAATTACATTGGGTGGCTTCTGAGGTCTCCATAGCACCCTGTGGGATCAGGAAAAATGTGTTTATCTTTCTTTGTAGCCTCAGGGTATAGCATAGCTCTTAATACTTAATGCTTAATACTTTCTTGTTTGACCCCTTTCCTTTGAGATGGGTGGAGCAAAGAGTAGCCCCATTTTACAGATGATAGAGAGGCATTGGATCTGCTAGAGTAGCCAGAGTTGCAGAAGATCCAGGTTCTTGTCTCACTTCTGGTGCATACTAGTTGTGACTCTGGGCAAGTCACAGAAACTAATTCCTTTAAGAATCTTCTTCAGATTAAGTTGCAGATCTGTATCAGTAGAGGAAATTTCTTCATTGGATTGTTCCCTCTCATCGCTAAAGTCATAATTTCAGTCCCTTTCCCTTTACAAGTGAAAAAACTGAGAAATAATTTGTTCTTGGACACTAAAGTTGGAGTTGGGATCTGAACTCGGGTCTTGAGTCCCAGAGGCTGAGGAACTCTAGGCTCCAGGCAAGTTCCACTATGTCATTTGTTCTCTTTCAGTCTGTTTTCCTATGGAAATCCAGTTGAAAACTTTAATTATTACTAATACACTGTGAGGCCCCCTCCATCTTTTATTCAGATTTTGATGCTCTTCAGACCAGGTGCACTACTGGGGTGGCAGAGGTCCGGTGGGGGAAGGGAAGATCTTATATCTTCTCAGTTGCAGCAAAAAAACCTGCTGCTAAAATAATGAAGCAATTCTGACTTCAAAAATGTATATGGTAATGGAGAAATTAGTTTTTCATTTGTAATCGGTTCTGTATCACTGTTTCTCAATGAGTTAGAGAAGGTTAAAGGAGATGGAGAGAATGTAGAAATTAAAAATAAAATGAAATTATATTCAAAGTACAGTGTATGTATTTAGAATGCTTTAATCATAGTGAACAGCAATTACAAAAATATCTAAAAATGTCAGTAGAATGAAGAGATTTATGCTTCACACCCTCCTATATATTTCAGTTTAGGCTAAGTAGCCTAAGATATTGAGGAGTTTACATATTTTGGAGATACAAAATAGATTCCTAGACTACAATAATCAATAGCTAAGCAGTCTCATTTTTGAATAGGCATTGAAAAGCACAGAAAAAAAATGAGGCTTCTATCCTTGGTTATAATGATATAATTTTAATTTGAAGGCACTATTCAGCAGAGGAACAGACTCAGTCTGCAACATCAAAACACTAGAATTCATGATAATGGTTCATTTAGATAACTTGCAGACCTAATTAAAAACGAAGCCAAGAGGGAACATGGAAGAACAAGTTGTTTTCTGTCAGGAATAAATCAAGACCATATGTATTGAAGTACTTATGCTTAAAAGCCTCTAAGAACCAATGCATCTTGAGATCAGTTATTACAAAAACTCTTAGGAGCTGCAAGGATTGTTTGAGTGCAGAATGAAGCACTCAAATGTCTTTCCTAACTGCAAAAATGAACACAGGGTTAAATTGTCTAAAATCTAAGTAAAGAAGAGAGTAGAACAAACACATTTCAATAGTAGACAATATACATTGAAACAGATTCTCTTTATGTTATGCTTTGTAATCATTTAAGAAACTGTTCTAAATCAGATAATATATGATCTCATGTAACATGATCTTATTGTTTACTAAATACTACATATTTTATCATATATGTGTTACTTGGAGTATTTCCTATTATAAATGGACACTAGATAAGCTAGGTTCATAGACTGAAGAAACATTGAGGACTCACAAGGAATATGGTATTAGGAGACAGTGAGACTGAGTTTGAATATCCATTCAGAACCTTACTGGGAAAGTGGCCTGAAAAAAGTCTTTTTACTCTCTGTATCTCTATTACTTCACTTGTGGAATGGGAAATTTGATTTCAAAAGTCTCTTCATCACTAAACATCCAAACCAATAAAACACTTAAAACTATAGTTAAAAGTCACAATATATATGTTTATTTTTTGCCATTCAGCCAAAAGACACAAGAACTGTTAAGGGAAGGCATTGAGAAGAAACTATATAGCAAGAAAAAGGTAATAAAAGTTTTTCATAAATGGGAATACTTCACTTACAGGGAAAATATGTGACCAGGATAGTTATGGGTAGCCATAAAACATAGCATCAGCACAAATGAAGAGATGGGGCAAACATGAAATTACTTGTGACCACAGTCACAAAGAAGAAGTGTCATATAGATAAGAAGTGCATATAACCTAAGTATATAAATGGAGTGACACATACATGGGAGTAATAAAGTATTCAAGGCAGGCATTTTAAGAAGTAAGTTACACTTTTAACACACATGATGCATGGTCAAAAATAATTTTCTGATTGTGCCTGCTACCTACTGGGTATATGTTCTGTTTGCCTTTCATGAGTCATAGTATTTATTGTAATTCCTATCTAGTTCTTTAGAAATGTTTTGTTAATGTTGTTGTTGGAAAGTTGACATTCTTCCTCAGCTATTGTCCTCTGCTGAGGTGGGATTTATTCATTTTAAGAGGAAAGGTGAGTTTTTCAGCTCAATAAAACATGACATATAAGGAGAAATGTGGAAGTAAGCAAGGCAAAAGGAATGGTATTCTTTAAAGTAACCCAAAGTGCATAAGAAGTGACCTTTTGCCTTATAATTTTGGCTTAAAACCTATAATTTTTTTTTCCTTACTTTCATGGGTTCGCAAACTTATTCAGAGCAAATATTTACTTAATATTTTGCACTGCTAAAATTTCACCCATTTCAAAATAATTACTTTGACATTTAATAATTCATCATTGCTATCTTTCCCTGCCTCATGTCCAACGCATGAAAAGATGTAAATGCTTGTGTAGCTAAATGGTGGAGTGAGTAGGGTGCTGGCCCTGAAGTCAGGAGTACCTGAGTTTAAATCCAGGCTTAGACATAGCTGTGTGACCTTGGACAAATCACTAAACCCTGATTGCCTCATATCTAGGTTCATCTCCAGTCATCCTGATTCATATATGGCTACTCCTGAGGAGAAAGTGAGACTGAAGACTTAGCAAAGTACCCAAGACAATCAAATCCAAATCATGGGCATGTCATATCATCATTACATTGATGTAATGATCTTTGAGAAGATACAGAAAATATCATCAACATCATTGCATGGTACAACTGTTTTCCCTACTTGATGTGCAGTTCATTGGTGAAGTACATAGGTGAGTGTCCTTAAATGCTACTAGCCATTTTGTTATTTATGAACCAGAAAGATATTAAAAGCCTCTCATAAAAGGTATTTCTTTATTTCCTCACACTTGCCCCCTTTTTCTGTTAGCCCCAGTTAGAATTGCAATGCCTGTAAAGGTCACAGATTAAAATTTCTTTCCAGAGATTACTCTTACAGCCATTGAAAGCTTCTGCTGATCATGTTCCTCTGTTAAATCATTCCCAATCTAAATCCTTTTAAAGAAGACTGAAATAATGTTTTTAGAAACATTAAAGACTGATGCAATTAAAATACAATGCTTATTCTTCATCTTACAAACACCTAAATGCCATTAAAAAAGCCTAAGAGTGCAGACCTAAGATATTAACATTAATAATATCCATAATAGCTAATATTTATATAGTATTTATCATGTGCCAAGCACTGTGATGTCTTTTATAATTACCATCACATTTGATCTTCACAATAATCCTGGGAGGTAGGTGGTATTCATGTTTTACCAATGTGAAAAAAAAGAAGAAAACAAAAGTTTTGACTTACTCAGCGTCACAAAACTGATAAATATCTTGAGGCCAGATGTGAACTCATGTTCCTATTATCTCTTAAGAATAATGTTTATAGTGGGGGGAAAAATCCATACTCAGTTTAGTCATATTTAATCAAATGACTGAATAAACTTGAAAAAACTAGCCACTGCTAAAAAGTATGGAATAAATTCCAACAAAAGGATCTTCAAAAACATAACTTCCTGCTGGTGCAAATAAGAGGAAATTATATAATGAAAACATTTCTGAAACCAGGTGATCCCTTAAAGGAAAGACCTTTCTTGTTAGCTTTCAACAGCAATCAAGTACAGAAATCAGAGCTATTTAGACCTCCCTAACCCCTCAGAGGCCTGAGCTAATTAGCCTCTTTAGCTTGAAACTCTACCTTACAGTTCTCAGGCTCAGAAAGGCCTCAAAATTCCTTTCATGAAAATTCAAGTTATTTAACTTTGATGACATTTTGTGAATGCATTTAATTAGATGTGCTCATATGTTTCCTTTGTTCTGTTCCTGAAATGTTGTCTTCTACAGGAGATAGATTTATATTTACTATTAAATAGATATAAAGAATACTTATGTTCTTCCTCGGTTTTTGGTTTGGGGAGTTTAATCTATTTATAATTAATTAAATTTATAATTAATTAAATGAATCACTTAGGACATTAAATTTCAGAGTTTTAAACATTGCAATTTTATTGTTTTTATGAACTAGACAATGAAGATCAGAAGCTGACTAAATATAGTCTAACCTTTTGAGGAAACACATACACCATCAAGATATAGAAATAGAACTTAAAATATTAAAATCTAACCTGTATTTTCTATAAAGTTTCTTTCTTTTTATGAACTCCTTCTAAAATCCATTTTTAAATAAAGCTGAAAATCTGAAGGAAATTTACTAACCATATAATCCCTCTTCCTCCTCCATGTTAGAAATGTTCTTAAAAATGGACTGAACTAAGAACTTGTGAAGCACCACTCCTTGGAATTATGGGAGGTAGAAAAATCAATAAGATATTGTACATAGTCTCAGAGTTCAGAAATACAAAAGTAAATCATTTCTTTTAAAATGCTTCAAAAAAGATAAAAGAAATGATAAATGGCAATTTGAAGAAGTTGGGAATTACATTCTGTTCTTCAAATTAGGAAATTCTCCAAGATGTCTGAATCTCAATTATTAACCACAACATCAGGATGATTAGTGATCTTGATCCTTTTTGCATAGTTTTCATTTTTTTCATACCTAACATTTTTATTTATTTTACATTATTACAATAATTGTTTTGTGAGAGTAGTCATAAGCCCCCCCAATGTGAAAATTCAAGAATAGTGAGAGAGAAAATAAAGTGTGTTTCAGTCTGTGTTCAGATTCCAAAGGCTCTATCTCCAGGAGTTACCTTCCATATCATACCCACCAGAGAAATTGCTTCAATATTTTTCCCACAGATGCTATCACAATCTGTATTTCCCTCTATTCTATACCTCCCCACTATCATCTATTCTATTCTCTCTCCTCACACCCTGAACCTTTTCAAAATTGTGTTGTATTTGAGAGCCCTCTCCCATGATCTTCCCTCCCTTCTATCACCTACTCCCCCCCTTTGCTCCCCCCGTTCCCCCTTATCCCTTCCCTTTCCTCTCATTTTTCTCTAAGGTAAGATAGATTTCTAGACCCTATTAAGTATATATGTTATTTCCTCTCTGAGCCATTCTTGGTGAAAATGAAGGCTCACTCATTATCCCTTGCCTTCCCCCATTCCACTACATTGTTAAACCTTTTTATTAACTCTTGTAAAATATCCAAGTCTCTTCTTCCTCTTCTTTCATTTCTCCCAGTATTTTCCTTTATCACCCATTGACTCCATCTTTTTTACTATATTATATTCAGCTTCTTCCTGCACCTGGTGGGTATATATGCTCCTTCTAACTCTCTTATAAATGAGAAAGTTCATATGATTTATCAATATCTTCTTCCCATGCAGGAATACAAGCAGTTCAACATTATACATTCCTCATAATTAGTCCTCATCTACCCCATGTTTGTTCCCCCTGTGTCCTGTACTTAGAGATTCAATTTTCTGTTCATCTCTGGTTGTTTCAATAGGGAAGTTTGAAAGTCTCATTTCATTTAAAATCCATTTTTTTCCTCTGAATGAGGAGGTTCAGTTTTCCCGGGTAGTTGATTCTCTATTGTAAACGCAAAATATTTTGCCTTTTGGTATATCATATTCCAAAATTTATGTGCCCTTAATGCAAATGCTGCCAGATCCTGTTTAAGTTTGCCTATAAATCCATGGTAGTGGAATTGCTTGTTTCTAGCAGCATTTAGTATTTTTTTGTTGGCTTGTGAATTGTAGAGTTTGGCTATGATATTTGTGTAAGTCTTTCTTTTGAGATCTCTTTCAGGAAGATTGGCGAATTCCCTCAATTTCAATTTTATCCTCTCCTTCTAGTATCTCTGGGAAATTTTGCTGTATTATTTCTTGAAAAATAAAGTCTAGGCAATTTTCCTGGTCAGGACTTTCAGGTAGCCCAATAATTTTTAAATTATCTCTCTTGGATCTGTTTTCACGGTCAGTTGTGTTTCCAAGGTGATATTTAATATTTTCTTCTAATTTTTTTTGGTGTAGTTTTATTTCTTCCTTAGTTCTAGGAAAATTGTCATCTTCCTCTATTTGCATTCTGTAATTGAAGGAGTTATTTTCTTCAATTTTTTTAATTTCCTTTTTCAGCTGACCAATGGGCTTTTTAAAAGCATTCTTCTCCTCATTTGCATTTTATGTTGCTTTTTCCATTTGACCTAAACTGGTTTTCAATTTTATTTTATTCAGTATCTTTTGTATTTCTTTTACCAAGTCCCTGATTTGATTTTTATTATTTATTTGCATCACTCTCATTTCTCCTCCTGTTTTCCTCTACCTCTTTTAATTTTCAGGCTTTTTCAAAGTCTTTTATGAACTCATCCATAGCCTGAGTTCATTTTCTATTTCTCTTGGAACTTTTGGATACAGAAGCTTTGATTTTGTTGTCATCTGGATATGAATTTTGATCCTCCATGGGATCAAAGGAATTTTCTCTGGTCAGATTCTCCTTTGTTGTTTGCTTATTTCCTCACACTGTGACTGATTTATCCTTACTTCATAGGTATTTTGGGTGGTTTTGGAACATCCCACAGGGACCTTAATTCCTCCACACTCTGATGATTGGCTCTGGATGTTCTCCTGCTTTCCCTCTGGCCTGGAGCTGTAAGGAGGGTCCCTGTTCAGCTATGGTAATGTGGTAGGGGCCCATACGGCAATCTGGATCTGAGTGTAGTCAAACAGGAGGGTCCTGATGCAAATAGAGCAGAGAGACCTCTGCTGTCTCTGCCACACCCCTCACCATATAGGTACTGAGATCTCTGGATGTGCTGCATGGCTCTGTTCACTCCCACTTCAGGTTTTCCTCACAGTCCTGCTCTGAGGCCAGAGCTCTGCTCCACATTCACTTTGGTGTAGCAGAGCTCCCTTATTACCTCTTTGGCTGAACCTGGGCCAAGATATCTGGGAACTGCTCCTCTGCCATGGACCCAAGAGCCAGGTTGGCTGTGCTGTACTGCAGCTCCACTGCTGCCTTTTCCAATCCTTGGACCTGGCAAAACAGAACTTTCCAATGAAACTTCTAAGTTGTCTTGGACTGGGAAGTTGTACCACTCAGACTTTGTTGGTTCTGCCCCTCTAAATTTTGGCTAGAGTCATAATATGATGGCTTTTGGAGGTTTAGGGGAATGATTTTTGGGGAATTCCTGCCTTCACACTGCCATCTTGGCTCTGCCCCTTGTATAATTCCTTTTTTTAACGTTTTTAAGGTTTTTTTGCAAGGCAAATAGGGTTAAGTGGCTTGCCCAAGGCCACACAGCTAGGTAATTATTAAGTGTCTGAGACCGGATTTGAACCCAGGTACTCCTGACTCCAAGGACGAATATAAAAATCTGACACTGCTTCCATTTTTCCACTGTGTTTCTTAGGAAGTGATGGGATCAGTTGCCATGATCTTTCTTTGTTTGTTTTTATATTGAGCTTCAGGTTTGCTTTTATTGTTTTCACCCTCAATAAGTAGCTTTGAACTCTCTGCTATCAGCGTGGTACAATCCACATATCTGAAAATATTGATATTTTTTCCTAGCAATCTCTATTCCAGCTTTCAATTTATCCAGGCTAGTACTTCATATGACATACTCTGGATAAAAGTTAAACAAACATATTGACAGTATACAGTCTTGTTATATTCTTTAACCAATCTTAACCCAATCTATTGTGCCAAGTTCAGTTCTAGCTGTTACTTCTTACCAAATAGAGAGGTTTTTCAGGAGACAAATAAGATGTTCTGGTACCTTCATCTGTTTGAGAACTTGTCACATTTGGTAGTGATACACATCATCAAAGTCTTCAGTGTAATCAATGAAATAGAAGTAGACATATTCTGTTTCTTCTAGAACTTTTCTGCTCTCTCCTTAATACAGTAAATTAATACAGCTTCTCTGCCTCTTTGAAAATCAGCCTACTCTTTTGGAAGCTTTCAGAACTTTAGGCATACCTTTACTGAAGTGTGAAATGTGTAATGTGTACTATTATTCAGTAATTTGATATTTTTTGCTATTGTCCCTTTTTTAATAATCCATTGACCATTGTTGAGTTTTATAAATTTGTGTCATATTGAGCACAGAATTATTTTATTGAAATGGTTCAACTGGATTTCTGTCACAACTATCCTCATTGTTAGCAATGTTTCCTAAGGACCACTTGACTTCATTCTCCAAAATGCCTAGCTCTAAATTAGTAATCACAACATCCATAATTATTAGTAAACCTTCTTGTATTGTTCTTCAGCATAATCTTACCACTTCTTTTTAATCTCCTCTACCTTTTTAAAATCACTATGTTTTTCATGCTCATTTTGTATGAAATACAAAATATCTCTAAATTCTTAATATCTCTAATTTTATTATAAAAATCTTTTGCTTGTCCATTTCTTTTTTGTTTTATTTCTTTATATTGAACATTTATGAAAACATTTACTCTCCCTGTTATACTCTGGCATTCTATATTCCATTGAACATATATTTCCCCTTTTTTTTTCACTTTCTTTCTTTCTTTACCTGCTTGTGAAATCTCAGCAGAATTTCATCTTGCTTTCTTGTGTTTCTTATTCTTTGGAATGTTTTTGTTTTCATTGTTCTTTCCGTCTTTTGTACACTATTGCAAACGTCTGTCCAAAATTCTTCCTTCACTCTAGATACCAGATGTACTCATTTAATGCTATTCACCACTTCCAAATAACATTCATAAAGGACCATGTCTACTTTTATGCAATTTTTTTCCTACTTTCTTCAGTTTCAATCTGAATCTTGCAAAAAGAAGTTCTTGGATTGAGACATAATAAGCACCTTATCTTGTTTTACCTAATTGTACAGAGTTTCTCCACTCTTGGTTACAAATTATGTAAACAATTTGATTTTGATATTGACCATTTGGTGATGTCAATATGTAGAGTGGACTATAAGGATATTGAAAAAGAGTATTTGCTATCACCAGAAATTTAGTTTTGAAAAACTATTAGTTTTGATTCATTTTCTAATTCAAGGCTAAACTTTGGTACTATTCCTAATTATTTTTTTATCTTTATTTTATCATTCCAATCCCCTGTGTTGAATATGACATTTTCAAATCTATTTCTAGGAAATGTTATAATTCTTCATTGAACGGATCTACTTTAGCTTCTTTGGCACAAATGGTTGCAGCATAGACTTGTATCACTGTGATGTTGAATGGTGAGCTATAGATTTCACAGAAGTAATTTGGCATTTTCATGATTATATACCAGTATTATTTTTCTCACTGAAGTCTACTCCAATTCTTCTCTAATTCTTGCTTATGGTGTTATGGGCAATGATCACCTGAATTTAATTAATCCATTTCAATACATCTAATTTCTTTGAAAAATAAGTTGTATACTGTCCTTATCTGCCATGAGACCACATCTAATTTATCTTGTTTCATAGATCTTAGATTGCAGGTTCCTTTGCAATATTGATCTTTGTTGCATGAGATTTTCTTTTCCTCAAAATACACAGATAAAACTGAACTTCCTTTCAACTTTGGTCCAGATGAATCAATAATTGTCGACTTACTTGAAACTATCCTCCACTATTCTCCAATAATATGTCCATGAGGGATTCGTTTTGTGATATCATATCTGTTATCTTAATAATGGCTGTGAGGCTTTCTCGGTAAATATACTAGAGTGGTTTGCACTTTCCTTCTCTAATGCATTACCTTGTGTTACTACTGTACACTACTATGAATCCATCTTTGATAACTCTACATAACATAGCATAACACATAATTTTTATTATACTAAAGAATATTGTACTGATAATATAATGCTATAATATTATATATAAGACTACTCAGCTTCCTTAGCATTTGTTGTACTTGATTCATAATCAATTCTTTGTGACTCTTTTGGGATTTTCTATGCAAAGATATAGGACTGGTGTTTCATTTCCTATTACAGCCCATTTTCAGATGAGGAAACTGTGAGAAACAAGACTAACTGACATACCTGTGTTCCAATAGGTAGTAGCATGTGTGATCTTCCTTGCACTAGGACCTGGCATTCTTATTTCTGTGCCATCTGGCTGTTTTCCTGAGCAATAATGCTATTCATTTTTGCTAATAAGAAGCAATTTTCGATATGTAATATGAGGTACTGTATATACCCTGTGTATGTTCTGTGGAACAGTAGAATAATATTAGTCCTTTTAAAGTCCTTATTATCTTGACTTAATTGAATAACAAGTAGAATGAAGATTGCAATGTGAGCCTATGTTTTGAATTGAGCAGTTTCTCCAGCAACAAAGTTTAGTCTATTTGAAAATTTGCCCAGTCCTTGCCTGCTAATAACATGTTAACATGTATTAGGTACATTTATCAGCATTACAAAAGCAGCAAAACCACTTTCCATTATTCTACTCAATCCTTCATTAATATCATATCATAATAATCATATGTCACTCACATCTCCAGATTTATTACACTTTGTCCTTCTCCCTCAATCAAAGTATATTAGATGTCTATTGTCTTCTCATGACCCAGATAGCATATTTATAATTCCCTCTTCTTCACATCAGGTCTCCTGTTAGGAAATATCCTAGAGATTTTTGACTCAAAGTAAAATAATATCACTCTCCTTTTATAAACATTGTAGGATTTTTAAATAATAAAGCAAAACAGTTTAGGGATACCTAGAATAGGCATTTTCTCAGAAAAATACAAAATTTTCTCTCTGGATTCTAAAAACTTGAATACATTTTTTCTTGAATTTATTTTCTTCATCATCTCATCATATCTTTATTAATTTTGTGATGAAACATTTTGATCTTCATTGCCTCCAAGATAAATTTGCCAGGTAACTAATTAAAAAAAAACATTTAAAGGAAGTGAGTTGGACATTTATGAACTTTACATTTTTCAAGGCTTTATGGTAGGATGTAGCCATCTGATTCCCATTAAAGTTAATGTTAAATTTAATGGGATCTTTGTGGCTAAATCCCCTCTGAGAGTGTATGACTAAGGAGTTCTATTATTTTAGTGAGGCAACAAGGATTTATATGTTATGCACATGTGCATTTTAAACTAATAAGAAAATAGGCTCACACAACAGAATTCTACTTGTACCTCTAAAAGGAACTTGTTTATAACTTGAGAGTATTCAATAGGCAAAAAGGCACACAAAACTAATTCCTTTCTAATTACTTTTAAAAATTGAAAAGAGGAAACTATGAAATAAATAAGCTTCTTCTCAAAAGAATATGGTTGGTACCAAAACCCATAGGGCAATTAGTACTCAAAAGACCTGTTTAGTGACTGGGAAAAAATAGACTGGTACACTATTAATTTCAAATTAGTGTGTACGAATTAAATGCCGTGAAGTTTTTTCCAGGCCTTTCCCTTTGTCACCAAGAAATTGCTATTTGCTTGATCCCATTCCAAGTTATTTCTTAACTGTAATTAACCTGAAAACAGAGCAGCTCATTTAAAACACTATTCTCCAGAGCATATTGTTCCAATTTCTAACTAGAAATTTATACCAAATTCCCTGAACCTCATTCTTGAGTTTTAGCCCTATGCATCTTCCCCCACCCCATTCATTTTCTCTCTAATCAGATTCACAATGTTTCTTTCAGTAAGAACAGAGCCCAACCACTATCTTAATGCAAACCCATACATGAAAAGAATCTCCACTAAAAATTACCTAGCAAATGGATAGCTTGTTTGTATTTCAAGATCTACTAAGAGTACATCCAACCATTTCTCAAGTAAAACCATTTTACTTTTGGACACCCAGGCTTACCATGTCTAGTTTCTTTAACCACTCTAAAATAAATTGAATCCACAGCTTTTCACTAACCTTGTAGTGCTTCTCTAGACTTAACAATATTTCAGTGCTTCAATATCAATATCTCAGAATTGATATCCAATAAGGCCTGATAAAAACAGATTACAGAGGGACACTATATTGCTATAATGTATGTCATTCTTATTACAACCCAATTCACAATAATGATTGTAGCTCCCTCATTAATCTGCTCATTCATATTGATCTTTCTGTTTAATTAAATCTATAAATAATATTTCAGAATAGCTATTCTCTTATACTTGAGAAGTTGATTCAAATAATTATTTATTTAAAAAGCAAGAATAAGATTTAACCAAATTCCTTATTGAATTGCTTTTATGACTCTACCCAATGCTCCAACCTTTCAAAAATATTGGGTCCTAAAACTTATATCTAATATATCAGCCATTCATCCCAGCTGTGTGTCATTGGTGATATACAAAATATGCTTTATTCAAGTCATTGATAAAAATATTAAATATTACAGATCCAAACACAAAGTTTTTCAGAAACTCCATTGGAGACAACCTATCTCATTGGCATTAAGTCATTAACAAATTCTACTTTAATTCAGTCATGAAATATTAGCTTACATTTATATAATGTTCACTATGTGCCAGACATATTATATCATGTATTCTTCACAATCCTATGAGTTAGATATTTGTATTTTCCTATAGATGAAGAAACTGAGGAAAAGAGAAGTAAAATGACCTGATTAAGATAACAGAATTTTCAAACCAATTACTCGCTTATTATAACTCCTTAGCTTGTAGTGAGGACAATGGTTGAAATTTTCCAAGGCTGGATTTGAACTCAGATATTCCTGACTTTAAAAAATATTCCCACTCTATTAATTGTAATATCTAGCTACTTGAATACAACTAGTTCTGAACCCATCTAAAAGGATAATTATCTAATCCATATATCTCATTTTTTGAATGATAATATGAGAAGTTTTACTAAAAGCTTCACTAAAATACAGGTAATCCTTTACCAATATTCCCTATATCTACAGAAAAAAACTGACATAAATAGCAAATTATCTATTGCCTTCTGCACATCTAAATTGTGTTTGAAATGCTCATCTGCATCCGTAAGTTATTAACAAACCTTTAAAAAAACATTATTTTATCGAAGAATTCTGATTGTAAATGAATATAAAAATGTACCACAAGATGGTGTTGTAAAGCTAACATTCTCCCAGAGCTTTCCCCCCACCAAAGATAAATGAAATGTCTACTTGGACATTCATACTACAGATCCCATCAAGAAAAAAAAAGAGAAGATTCAAAGAAGTTTTCAACTGTAGACATCATGGAAGAAAAGTCCAGGAGATGGGACAGCAGGAAAGTTACAAGGGTACTTTTAGTCAAAGTGCAATCTAGGTCCATACAGATTAACAACAGCAGAGGTAAGGAAAGCAAGAAAGCAAGTTGGGAGGTAGGGCACCAACCCTGAACAAAGTATGAGCCCTGAGAACACCAGGGTAAAACACAGGACTGGTTTGGGACCAAACTAATGTTAAGTAAGAACCTGGAAATGAAGAAGGGAAGAAAACACTTTGAAAAGGCAAATCATGGATTGCATAGGTAATATGTTGGCCAATGGAAAGCCAGGGATCCAGGGATCAAATCCTAGCTGCAGCAAAAAAAAAAAAAAAAAAAAAAAAAAAGCTTGGATCTATATTCACTATACTCCAGGAGCAGATTAAAAAAACAACAAAGAAGAGCAAAAAAGGTAATATAGCTTTCAATATAGAAAACTACTTTACAAACAAAGATAACAGAAATGTCATATCTGAAGAAAGCAGTGAAAAAAGCACTCACAAGCGCAGTATCAAAATATTTCAAAATGGGACTCAAATAAAAAAGCTAATCAAAGAACTTAAAAAAGAATTTAAGAACCAATGAAAAGTGGAAGAAGAAAAAATGGAAAAAAGTAATGAAAATCATGGAGGAAAATTATGAAAAATTGACAAAGAAATCAACTCCATTAAAAGTAAAAATAGCCAACTGGAAAGGGAAACATATAATTTAATTGAAGAGCATAAAACCCTAAAAATTAGAATTGAAAAACAATAGAAACTAATAAATCTACAATGCTATAAGATTTCATCAAACAAAATAAAAAGGATGAAAAAAAATGAAGAAAATATAAAGTACCTTTTAGGGAAAATGAAGGACCTAGAAAAATAGATCCAGAAGAGGCAATCTATGAATCATCAGACAACCAGAAAGCCTGGATCAAGAAAAGAAGCTGGAAAATATAATGCAGGAAATTATAAGGGGAAAACTGCTCAAATCTACTAGAATAAGATAATAACATATCAACTGAAAAAATCCACAGAACCACTCCAGAAAGACAGCCAAGGGAAAAAAAAACAATAAAGGGCTACAGCCTTTGGATATTAAAATAGTCATATTCCAGAATTCTAAAATTAAGGAAAAGACATTGCTAGCTGCCAAAAAGAAGTTATCCAAATAGAAATGGAAATACAATCATACTCACACAGGTCCTATCAGCTTCAATGTTGAAGGATTAGAAGACCAAGAACAGCATAATTCTGAGAGCAAAGGACCTGAGATAACAACACAGAATGTACTACCCTGCAAAATTTAACATATACTCTCAGGGGAATAAATGGAAGTTCAATGAAACAGAGGACTTCCAGAATTTCCTCATGCAAAGACCATAATTGAACAGAGCATTCAATTGCCACATACACAGCTCAATGATTGCATTACAAAAAAGGTGAATGAACAGGGGTAGGAGAAAAATCAACAAAATAAAACAAATGTTCATCAAGACCTTCAAATTGTATACAACCCTAAAAAGGAAGATATAGCACTTCTAATTCTTTAAAACTTTACTTTTCTTAGGATAATTAAAGGGCAGAATATCATTGAAGAGAATGAACAATGGATATGAGTATAATTGAGTCTTATCTCTCAATTGACTAGACTAAGATGACACTATATTTGATCCAAAAAAGAAGAAAAAGCAGGAGTGTTAACTTTAAAGTTAAGTGTCTCATTATCCTTTGGCTCACCTTAATCCCATGTTTAACACAATGTCTAATGAAAGCATCATCAGCTGCAAGGAACTGAGTCAATGTTTGTAATTTACAATCATTTATAAAGTTTTCAGGTGAGACTCCTAGAGCCTCCCAGTACTTAGAAGGCTTTAAGCATCATAAATCCTGAGGTACTAAGTCAGTGTATAATCATTTGTAAGGTTCTCAGGTGAGACCTCCAGAACCTCTCTGTGCTTAGAGACCTTTAAGTTACTTAAGTTAATTAGATCAGGATTTGACTTAACCTGGGCTTCATTTGCAAGGGTTTAATTACCCTTGGTGCAGAAGGTACAGTAAAGTAGGAGAGAGAATAGATATTGCATAATTTAACAAGGTGTTAATTACCCTAGGTGAGAGGGGCACAGGAAAATTGTGAAAGGAAATAGACCTGGGGAGAGGGGTGTAAATAGTTCAAGAAATGATATGGCTTTGGATGATACTTTGGCTACTGAGGAGGTGTGGATGTCCTTCTAAGAGACTTGAAAAGGGGGTAAGGTAAAAAAATAACTATGATTATAATTTCATGCAATTTGTGTCAATGCTGCTTATCAGGTAATCAAATAAACAATCTCTGATGATATATTGATAAAAATATGAGCTTATCAACCTAAGAAATAAGCAAATTGTGACTGATAATTCTTAATTAACAGTAGTACTAGAGAAATAAATAACACCAAGAGAAAAGGCACAGAGATTTATAATTTTAGAGGGAATGAAGAGAGAATGTGAATGCTAAGTAAATGCTATTAAATAGATTTAGTCCAGTGATGGAATAAGATACATTCCCACTTGGGATTAAAAATCTAATTTAATTTACAGGGAAAGGGGGAGGGACTGCCAAAAGGTATGAAAAGGGAAGAAGGGATTGATAAAAGAGACAGCAAAGTTTTAAGTGAAAATAAACTAAACGTTAAATTTAAAACAAATACAAGGGGAAAGGTAGTAAATTTTTATGAGGAGGAATAAATGAAAAGAATAGATAAGAGAAAAATTTAAATTGGGAAAGTTAGCATGTAGAGAAAAAACAGAATTAGTAAATTTAACACTAAATAGGCATGGGATTAACTGTCCCATAAAAACGGAAGCTGATATCAGAATGCATTAAAAACTGGAATCCTCCAATAGATGGTTTATAAGAAATGCATTTGAAGTGGAGAGATAAATACAGGGTAAAGGCAAAAGATTGGATCAAAATATATTATGACTCTGCTAAAGGAAAAAAAAAATCTGGGGGAGCGAGAATAATCTCAGATGAAGTCAAAGCAAAAATCATTCTGAAGTACAATATCAATGTTTGTGAAATTCCTGTATAGAAAGGGGTCCCAAACATCCTTCTGGGCCCTGAGAAACTCATTAGAAGTATAAATTTGGCTAGGCTCCTTTGGGTCAGAAATATAACCGGGCAGGACCCAAATGTTTGACCCTGGGAGTAACAGATATTCCATCAATTTTCAATATTAATATTTGTGTAATCCCTTTATTGAATGAGTCCTTGAAGCCTTCCTAGGCCCTGAGAAATTCCTCAGAATTATAACTGTGTGTGGACACCTTTAGATCTGAAAGTATTCTGACAAGACCCAGGTACATGACCCTGGGGGTCATGGATATGCCATACATTTGTCTAATGATTCATAAAGCATCCTTGTTAGCCTAATAATCTTGCTTTATCTGTTAAATTCCAATACTGCCTTCCCCCTTCTCCAGATGCGGCTGGAACTGTAAGATAGTAAATTCCACTCCCTCAAAGCTCTGGGAAGTCAAAGACCCTGACCCTTTCCCATTCTGTCTAGTCCCCTATCTGTATGGAAACCTATGTTTACATATGTTTATGACAAAACAATATATCTAACTGCTGTCTTTTCTTCTATATCCTGCTTGCTCTCAGTATTCCCCAATCAAAACATTATAAAAACCCTAACCCTTGAATACTCAGGAGATGTCTGCTTTGGGTACTCTTCAGCTACAGGTAGTCCCTGGGAAATAAAGATTTCCAAACTTATCAAATTCCATCTCCATCTTGCTCTTTGGGTTCAGCAATTCTCATTAAATTGCATCTTCTTAAAAGACACCATTGGTAATGAAGCTAAATCATTGCTAAACATGCATGTGCCTAGTGGTATAGCTGCCAAATTCCTAGAGGAAAAGCTGAGTGAATTACAATGAGTCATAGACAGCAAAACATTTATAATGGGAGAACTCAATCTCCCCTCTATCATAACTAGATATATCTAATAACAGAATAAAGAAGAAGGAAGTTAAGAAGGTGAATGAAATCCTACAAAACTTAGATATGAGAAAACTCTGGAGCAAACTTAGTGGGCATAGAAAAGAATGTACCTTTTTGTCAGCAGTACATGGCTCATAAACCAAAACTCACTGTGCACTAGGGAACAAAATCATTATAATCAAATGCAGAAAGGCAGAAATAATAAATACATACTTGTCAGCCCATGATGCAATAAAAAATTTCATGTAATAAAGGGTCAAGGAACTATAAATCAAGTATTTGAAATTACATAACTTTATTTTAAGCAGTGGGTAGATCAAACAGCAAATAAAAGAGCAATCTATAATCATGTGCATGAAAATGATAACAATGAGACATCATTCTAAAATCTGTGGGATACATCCAATGCAGTTTTTTTTATTTATTTTTCTTTATTCTCATTTTGTACAAATGTTTTTCTACATTAATAAAATATTCCCGTTCACAAGCAAACAAAATACCCCTCCTCCCCCTTGAATATAGATAGACTTGTTTGGGCAAAAAAAGTAAAGGGGAGAGAAAAATATCAAAATAAAAAAAATAACAATAGTAATAATTGTAGGCATCGCCAGGTGGCACAATGGACGAAGCAACAGCCTTGGAGCCACGAGTACCTGAGTCCACATCCAGCCTTGTAAGCCCAACAATCACCCAGCTGTGTGACATGCAAGCCACCCATTCCCCACTGCCCTGCAAAAACCAAAAAAAAAAAAGAAAGAAAGAAAAAAAGACCCAAAATAAAATAAAATAGTAATAATAGTAGGGGTGGCTGGGTGGTAGACAGAGCACTGGCCCCTGAGCCAGGAGCACCCAGGTCCAAATCCAGCCCCAGACACCCAAAGATCACCCTGCTATGTGGCGCCAGGCAAGCCATCCAGCCCTACTTGCCCTGCACCCTCCCCCAAATAATCATAACAAAAAATGTGGTTGAGTCTTTGTTCCAACACCAACAACTCTGTCATGGGTGGATCTCATTCTTCATGATAAGTCCATCACAAAAGTTATTTCCATATTTTTCCACCCTTGCCATTGCTGATAGCAACTCCCTCCTTTCTTATTTCTCCACTACCATGTACTATATTTTCTCTCTCCTTTCACTCTGACTCTGCTGTAGGGTCCCTTAGTGGCACAGCAGACAGATACCTGGTCCTGGGGCCAAGAAGCCCTGAGCCCCCATACCACCCCTTAAGCCCAGAATCTACCTGGCCCTGTGGTCCTGGGCAGGCCTTCCATTCCCAGCTCCTTGCAAGAAGTAAGAAAGAAAATGTGTTATATCTGGCAACTCTCCCCCCATGGTCCATCCTCTCCTCCTTTATTCACATCCCCACCCCTTCCCCCTGCTCCCCGCTCCTTCTTACTCCACATGTCTATACCCCATTGAGTATATTTGCTGTTTCCTCTCCTAGCCATCTCTGATGAGAGCTAAGTTTCCCTCATACCCCCTTGCCTCCCTCCTTCCATATCATTGCAATAGCTCATTGTAATAAAAAAAAATCTTCTGTGAAATATCTTGAACTTTTCCCCCCTCTCCTTTTTCTTTCCCATTCCATTTCCCTTTTTTTCTATTGACTCCATTTTTACACCATGTTTTAGCTTCAAATTCAGCTTTCACCTGTGCTTTAACTATAAAAGCTCTCTCTACCTGCTCTATTAACTGAAAAGGTTCATATAAGTATTATCAGTGTCATTTTTCTACGCAGGAATACATGCAGTTCATCCTCATTAAGTCCCTCTTATTTCCCCCCTCTCCTCCAATCTCCATGCTTCACCTGAATCCTGTATCTGAAGATCAAACCTTCTGTTTAGCTGTGGCCATTCCAAAAGGAACCTTTGAAATTCCCCTGGTTCACTGAAAGTCCATCTTCTTCCCTGGAAGAGGACATTCAGCCTTGCTGGGTATTTCATTCTTGGCGGCATTCTAAGCTCTCTTGCCTTCTGGTATATTGTATTCCAAGTCCTACGAGCTTCCAATGTAGCTGCTGCTAAGTCCTGTGTGATCCTGACTGCAGCTCCATGATATTTGTACTGTGTCCTCCTGGCTGCTTGTAATATTTTCTCTTTGACTTGGGAGTTCTGGAACTTGGATATAATATTCCTAGGGGTTGGTTTTTTGGGATCTCTTTCTCTGGGGGATAGGTAAATTCTCTGCATTTCTATTTTGCCCTCTGCTTCTAGAATATCAGGGCAATTTTCCTGTAGTAATTCTTTGAAAATGATGTCAAGGCTCTTTTCCTGATCATGACTTTCAGGTATTCCAATAATTTTTATATTATCTTTCCTGAATCTGTTTTCCATATCAGTTGTTTTTTCAATGAGATATTTCACATTTTCTTCTAATTTTTCATTTTTTTGGTTTTGAAGTATTGATTCCTGATTTCTGTTAAATTCATCAATCTCCCTGAATTCTATTCTTTGTCTGAAGGATTTGTTCTCCTCAGAGAGTTTTCTTATCTCTTTTTCCATTTGGCCAATTTTGCTTTTTAAAGCATTCTTCTCCTCAATAACTTTTTGAACTGTTCTATCCATTTGACCTAAGCTGGTTTTTAGCATGCTATTTTATTCAGCATTTTTTTTTTGGATTTCCTTGACTAAGCTGCTGACTTCATTTTCATGTTTTTCCTGCATCTCTCTCCTTTCTTTTCCCAGTTTTTCTTCCAACTCCCTCATTTGATTTTCAAAGTCTTTTTTGAGCTCTCTCAGCCTGAGCCCAGTTTCTGTTTTTCTTGGAGTCTTTAGATGCAGGAGCTTGTGTTTCCTCATCTTCAGACTGAGTATTTTGGTCCTTCTTGGGCTCATTTGCAAAATATTTCTCAATGGTCTTCCTCTTGTTTCTTTGTTTGTTCATTTTCCCAGCCTAAGCCTGTTTTTTGGGGGTGCTTCCTGAGCATTTGGGACACTCCCACAAGGGTCGCAGTGTGTGAGGTTCTGTCCTCCCTCCTGGTCTGTGAATGAACATAAGTGCCCCCCTCTGCCATGGGGCTGAGGTGGGAGGGGGGCTGCTGTTCTATGGGGGGCCTAGACTGCGATCAGGACCTGAAAGTGGTTAGAGCTCCAGAGTCTTGTTTCAGGGGCAGAGGACAGAGCTCTGCAGTCTCTCTTCACTCCCCTCCCTCAGCTCAATGGGCTCATGCCCTGAGGGCTCCTGCTTATGGTTCCACCTGCTTCTGTTTCCTGGATCAGGGCTGGGGAAAGATGATGCTGCTTGCTGTGTGCCCTGAGGGCTGGGCTCCACATGCTTGCTCTGGCGGAGGTCCCCCCACTCTTCCCCCACTTTGTGCCCGGTGCTCCTCGGGGTGCAGCTCAGGAGAATCCCCTGCTGCTGTGAGCTGAGACCTCCAGTGCCCTGGGGCTGCCTCCGGGAGGCTGAGGTTCTTTGGCTCTGATGGGGCACCCCTCTGGCGGCCGCCTCTACAATCCCGGGGAGCAGAACCTTTCTGCTCTTTTCCTGGTTACCTTGAGTAGGAGAACTGCTCACTGGGTCCCTTTGTGGGTTCTGTCTCTTGAAAGTTTAGTTAGAGTCCTTAGCTGATTAAATTTATCAGAGAGCTCCTAAGACTTGATCCCTTCTTGTCGCCATCTTGGCTCCGCCCCCCAATGCAGTTTTGAAGGGAAAATTCATACCTATAAATGACTTTATGAAAAAAAAATTAAGAGGAGATCACTGTATTGAGTATGCAACTAAAAAAGCCAGAAAATTACAAATTAAAGATCTCTACTTAAATACAAAATTAGAAATTTGAAAATCAAAGGAGAGATTAATAAAATTGAAAGCAAGAAAAGCATTGATCACATAAATAAATAAAAGTAAGATTTGGTTTTATAAAAAGCCAATATCCTAGAATATAATGTTTTTTAAAAAATAAAAAAGATAAGCCAATTTTCCACATCAAAAATGAAAATGGTGAGCTAACCACCAATGAGGAGGAAGTTAAAAAGATAATTCAGAGCTATTTTGCTGAACTATATGCCTATAAATTGAATGACTTGAGTGAAATGGATGAATATTTTCAGAAATACAAACTGGCCACACTAACCGAAGTGGAAATAACTACCTTAAATAACCCTATTTCAGAAAAAGAAATTGAAGAAACCATCAATAATATCCCTAATAAAAAGTCACCAGGTCCAGATGGATTTACAAGTGAATTTTAGCACACATTTAATTAACAATTAATTCCTCTTCTAAATAAACTATTTTTAAAAATAGGAAAGGCAGTACTTCTGCCAAACTCCTTTTATGTCACCAACATGGTGCTGATACTCAAAACAGGAAGAACTGAAACAGACAAAGAAAATTATAGACCAATCTTCCAAATGAAAATTGATGCAAACATCTTAAAAAAAATTTAGCAACCAGACTTTAGCAAGTTATTAACAGGATAGCACACCATGATCAGGTAAAAGTTATACCAGATAGGCAGGGATCGATCAACATCAGGAAAACACTCAGCAAAATTCAGTTTTTCAGTAGCAAAACCAACAGAAACCATAGCATTATCTCAATAGATGCTGAAAAAGCCTTTGATAAAATTACATCCATTCCTAATAAAAACACTAGAAATTTTAGGAATAAATGCATTGTTCCTTAAAATAATAAATAGCATCTATTTAAAACTGTCAGCAAATATTATATGTAACATTAATAAACAAAGAGCATTTCCAGTGAAACAGGGAGGAAGCAAAGATGCCCATTATCACTATTACTATTCAATGTAGTAACAAAGATGCTAGCGGTAGAATAAGGGAAGAAAAAGAAATTGAAGTAAGCAGAATTGACTAAGAGGAAGTAAAACTTTCGCTCAATGCAGATTATATGATGGTAAACCTAGAAAATCCAAGAAAATCATCTAAAATCCTCCTTGAAACAAATAACTAAGTCAACAAAAGTAACATGATTTAATGTAAAAGAAATCCTCATTAGTCATCAACATCTCTATATAGTAACAACAAAGTCCAAGAGCAAAAGGTAGAAAGAGAAATTCCATTTAAAATAACTGGAAACAACATCAAATATTTAGGAATTTTCCTCTAAAGACAAACCCAGAATCTGTATCAGTATAATATAAAGCACTCCTCACTCAAATAATGTCAAATTTAAATAACTGGAAAAATGTCAAATGGCCCTGATTAGGTTCAGTAAATATAATAAAAAAGACAAGTCTACCTGAATTAAATTACTTAGTCAGTGTCATAACAATCAAACTACCAAATAATTACTGAAATAGAAAAAATTGTAACAGTATTCATCTATAGCAACAAAAGGGTAAGAATAGTAAGGGAACTGATGGAAAAAAATCTAAAGGGGATTGGAGCCAAGATGGTGACCGGAGAAGAGACTCTCTTAGGTGCTCTCTCTCTCTATATATATTTCAAAACTTATAAAATAAGAATTCTAACTAAATTTTCAAGAGACTAAACCCACAGAGGGATCCCGTGAGGCAATTCTCCAGCCCAAGGTAACCTGGAAAATAGCAGAAAAGTTCTGTTCCCCATGGTTAGAGTGATTATCCTTTAGAGTGAAGGAATTCTGGAGGCAGCCCCTGGAACCTGGGAGCCACAGCTCATTGCAGAATGGACAGTTTCCCAATCTACACCATGGGGGGGGCAATGGGCACAATTTGGAAGATCGGCATGGAGGGGTTGCTTTGCCAGAGCAAGCACATGAAGCCCAGCCCTCAGGGCACTCAGCAAGTAGTGTGGCTGCAGCAGCTCAGATCCAGGGAATGGAAGCAGGCAGAGCTGGTTACCAGGAGGCCTCAGGAAACTGAGCCATGAGTGCTCAGCATACCTAAGTTAGGGGAGTGGAGAGAGACTTCCAAGGTCTCTCCTTTCTACCTGGAACAGGACTTTGGGTTCCTGAGTATAATCAGATACTGATCACAGTCTAGGACCCTTAGAAAAGCAGGGCCCACCCACCTCAGCACCATGGCAGAGGGGTGTGCTTGTGGTCATTCCCAGAACAGGAGGGAAGACAGAGCCTCACACACAGAGATCCCTGGGGGGGGGTGTCCTAATAATACTCAAAAGCTCAGGATCACCCCCAAACCAGGCACAGGGTGGGGAAATGAGCAAACAGAAAAACAGAGGTACTCCATTGAGAAATACAATGTCTATGAACCCAAGAATAATTAAAATACTCAATCTGAAGATGACAAAGTACAATCTCTTGCATCTAAAGACTTCAAGAAAAATGGAAAATGTCCTCATACTATGACAAAGCTCAAAATGATTTTGAAAATCAAGTGAGGGAGATAGAAGAAAAATTGGGAAAAGAAATGAGAGAGATGAAGGAACAACATGAAAAAGAAGTCAGCATCTTATTCAAAGAGATCCAGAAGTAAGCTGAAGAAAATAACATGTTAAAAAAAACAGCATAGGTCTAAAGGATAAAACAGTTCAAAAAGTTATTGAGGAGAAGAATGCTTTAAAAAAGCAGAACTGGCCAGTTGGAAAAAAGAGATAAGAAAGCTCTCTGAGAACAAATGCTTCAGATGTAGAATGGAACTGAGGGAGGCTGCTGATTTTATGAGAAGTCAAGACACAATACTCCAAAACCAAAAGAATGAAAAATTAGAAGAAAATGTGGAACATCTTACTGAATAAAACAACTGATCTGGAAAACAGATTAAAATTATTGAGCTACCTGAAAATCATGATCAGGAAAAGAACCTTGACATAATTTTTAAAGAATTCCTACAGCAAAATTGCCCAGATATCCTAGAATCTGAGGGCAAAATGGAAAGTGAGAGAATCCACCGATCTACCCCAGAAAGAGATCCAAAAAAGCATTCCTCAGGAATATTATAGCCAAGTTATAGAACTCCCAAGTCAGAGAGAAAATATTAGGAGCAGCCAGAAGGACACAATTCAAATATTGTGGAGCTGCAGTCAGGATCATACAGGACTTAGAAGTAACTACCTTAAAGGCCAGAGCTGAACAGAATCTTTGATCTTCAAATACAGTACTCAGGTGAAGCATAGAGAGTTGAAGAGAAGGGTAAAATATGAGGGACTTAGTGATGATAAACTACATGTTTTCCTGCATAGAAAAATGATACTGATAATACTCATAAAAAACATCTCATTTAAGAGAGCAAGTAGAAGTAGCCTTTATAGATGTAGCACAGGTGAGAGCTGAATTTTAAGATATAATATATTGCAAAAATGGATTCAATGGCTAAAAGCAAAATGTAATTGGAATAAGAGAAACGAGAGGTGGAATAGGCTAAGATATTTCATATAATATGCTTTTTATTACAATTTGCTATTGCAATGATATGGAAGTAGTGAAGGCAATGGGGGAATGAGGGAACTTTTGCTTTCATCAGAGGTGGCTTGGAGTGAAAACAGCATATATACTCGATGGGGTATAGACATCTGGAGCAAGAAGCAGAAAAGTGGAATTGGGGAAGGGAGGGTGATGTGAGTGATGTAGGATAGGGTGGTCTGTGGGGGAGTGTGGTCAGTTATAACACATTTTCTTTTCTACTTCTTGCAAGGGACTGGGATTGGAAGGCCTGTTCAGGACCACAGGGCCCAGTGGTTGCTGGGCCTTAGGGGTGTTATCAGGGCTTCAGACCTCTTGGTCCCAGGACCAGATATCAGTCTGCTGCACCACTCAGTTACCATAGAGCACATTTAAGAAGAGGGACAGAGTGAAAGGAGAGAGAAAATATACTGTTTCGTAGTGGGGAAGTACGAATGAAGGGAGTTGTGTTCAGCACTGGCAAAAGTGAGAATATATTGAAGTAGCTTTTGTGATGGACTTATCTTAAAGAATGTGATCTACCTGCAATGGAGCTGGTGGTGTTGAATCACAGATTGAAGCACTTTTTATTATTATTTTTTTGGCGGGGTTTGCAGGGCAGATGTGGTTTTGTGGCTTTCCCAGGGCTGCACAGCTGGGTGATTGTTGGGTGTGTGAGGAAGGATTTGTACCTGGGTACAGTGCTCTGTTCACTGTGCCACCTGGTCACCCCTATTAATATAATATTTATTATTATTATTATTATTATTATTGTTATTATTATTATTATTTGCAGGGCAATGCAGTTAGGGTGGTTTTCCCAGGGTCACACAGCTGGGTGATTATTGGGTGTCTGGGGCTGGATTTGAGCTCACATACTCCTGACTCCAGGGTCGGTGCTCTGTCCATTGTGCCACCTAGCTGCCATTATTATTATTATTATTATTATTATTATTATTATTGTTGTTGTTGTTGTTGTTGTTGTTTTTTAATTTTAATTTTTTTCTCTTTCCTTTATTGCTCATAAGGGTCTATATTTTTGGGGGGATGGGATATTATGTTTACTCTTAAACAAAAATATTTAAGTAATATATAAAAAACATCATTTGTACAAAAATAATACAAATATGGTAAAAAAAAAAATCTAAAGGATGGTGGTCTAGATCAACCAGATCTAAAACAATACTATAAAGGAGCAGTCATAAAAAGTGCCTGGTACTGGTTAAGAAATACAATAATGGATCAGTGAATTATGAAAAGTTCAAAAGAAACTGCAGTGAATGACTATAGCAAACTTTTTTTAGTATATTTAGTAGAATTATGCTTCTTGATTTTTTACTTGTGTTTTTTGTTTGTCCCAAATGCCTAGTTTTTGCAAATTTTTTTTTGCTACATATTTGTTGGTTTACATTTGATTTGCAACTATCAGACTATTTAATTTTGTCATGTCACTCCTGAAATTTTTCAATAGAATATTTCTTGAGAATAAAATTATATTCTATTTATTTTTGTTTTTCCATCACTTTGTTCAACATCTTTTTTATAGTAGATGCTAAAGCAAAATGTATTCATTGGATGATAAGCCATGTTTGAGGATGCAAACCATTCTTGTGATTTTATTCATACAGAGAAATGATAAAAAAAATTTCCTTCTACTAGTGTATATAAAACCTACTTGTGACTTATAGGCTTAAAAAGATTCCTTTTGTAATGAATTAACAAGAGCCAAAAGTACATCTTGAACTAGGATCTTCCACTCTCCAAGGTTGTATCTTCACCTATAATTACAATCTTCCTTTCCAACCTAGAATTTCAGAACAAATCTTTTGGATGCAGTAAGGTTTACTTATCACTCAGTTAAAAAAAACTGAAGTTGAGAAAAGTTTGTACACCTAATAGCGATCAAACTAGAATTTGTTTCAGGTGGGGTTTTTTTCCCGTCATATAGATTTATATTTCTGATTTCCATTTCCCACTCACAAGAGTTTCTCTGTACCCATGAAATGTTTAATGTTGCTCCCTTCATTTGGCTAAACTTTTTAAATTAGCTTTTCATCAAATAATAGAGGAGAGCTGAAACATTCCAGTTGGATGTAAACAGTATAAATTAAAGAATATTAATTATATTGTGAGAATTAATAAAAAACTCAGAAAATAAGATCCAGAAGATATATCTAAAATTTTCTTATAGTACTTGCTCTGATTATTTATTTTTAATCTAATTAATTCTAAATCTAGCTCAAAATTAGAATATTTAAAATGGCAGGATCAAAACATTTAATTTATTTTTCTTTTATGTGTGAGCAGATCCATCCCCTTTTTTCTGCTCCAGTGACTTTGTAAAAATTGACAATCTTTTCAGTATGTTTTCAAAGTGTTCTTACATATTCTAGCTATGCTTTAAAAATGTGGTAACAGCCAGCAGTATTAAAGCCCTCAAAAGAAATGTGTTTTCAATTATATTTTTAAGCATGATACATGATGATAAGAAAAATCTATACTTCTGAGGTCCTTCTAAAATGAACAATTTTCTAAATATCTAGAGAATTAAAAAGTTTCAATTTGAAATAAGCTATCCACTTTCCAGACTCCTTACCAGATCACATTTGATCTACCACCTGAATATTTCTTGGTTGTAATTTCTAAGAAAATGAATTGCATTACTCTCCAAAGAGTGAGAATTGTTGCAAACCTGACCAGCATCCAGTTTATTATAATTTTATAAATGAAAATACCCACCTTTTAAAGAAGATGACAATTAATGTTTTCAATAATTAATACATTTCATTGAGGAATGTTCTAGTTAAATATTCATGTTTTCCAAACATAGCATGCTAATTAAATGCTCGTTCTAAAATAAAGCATTTGAAAGGCACGAGATGACAATCAACAGTTAAAAGTGCTTGTTAGTAGGGAGGAAGATAAAGACTTGAGATATTTTGCTTTGTTCAGAGATGCTGACAGCCCTTACAAACTAGAGCTGCTTATCATACCTACTTGTGCCTTAAGAAGAAAAGAAATATAGGTAATCATAATTAGACCCCAAGCTACATGATCATTGGAAATGAAGACAAGTATTTGACAATATTTTAACAAGTTTTTTAAAAAAATGACAATTAAAATGAACTTTATCAGAAGTGAAAACTAGAAAATCTTTGAAAATTCAGACAGGAGATTAAAAATAATGCAGTATCACAATTCATGGGATTTTGTCCTTAGCATCTTGTAATATTGGATTTACCAATGAAGCCTTAAGACTTTTTGTTCCTTCAGTAACTAAATCCTCTAAAATATTTGTAGGGAACCTATTTTCTACCAAGTTATTTTTCTATTTATAATAACATTTGCAGGCCGTTAAAAGATTATCTATTTCAAAATTAACCTGCACTATTTGGTCATGCTCTAAGATTTATGGAATTTCAAGTCCCACCTAAAACTGCAGTGTTAGAGTAGGACCAAATGATTTTGCTGGTGTTATAGGCAGGACTATTGTCTAGACATTCCTCCCCCTATTTAAAGTGAAGGTTCAATGTTAATTTTATTCTAAAATTCATTAATAAGAAATATCACTTTATGACTTCAAAAAAATATTTTTCTCACAACAATTTTGTGATCTAGGGAGAGCTATTACTCTTCATCTTTCCTAGAGGAAGAGAAAAAGGAAAGGAAGGAATTATTGTTAATTTCAGATATATTTTTTTTCAGACTTCCAACAATTAACTCCATAGATCCAAAATTAAGTGGTAAATTCAAAATAAGATCCCAAGTTCCAACAGAAGATCAGGTGTGCTTTCCCATCATCACTCAGTTCCAACACTATATGGTAATCTGGACATATGTAATTTCAAATATTACATTAGAAAATACAATAGATTTTGAAGATTAACTGTGCTTGAAAAAATGTGGTTTCTTCTTACCCACTTAGAAAATATACAAAACGTTTGAGTATAAATCCTTTTCAATACCATAAAACTCTACAGCTCTAGCTGAGATTAAAAAAAAACTATAATTAATAAAATGACATTTTCATTAGCATATTTTATAACTAATCTGTTAAAGAAAGAAAAACGTGCATATTCAAACTTCATTGAATTTACATAATAGTTGAAAAATAAGAGGGAGTTTGCTTTAGTGAAGTACATAATTTTTTGAAGGCAGAGGAATAAATATTTTAAAAAAGACTGAATTAAAGACTGAGTTAAAGTTTTAGAGATGGAAGGAATCTTATTCCGTGTCAGTCATCAAGCATTTTTTTTTAAGTTCTTACTGTGTTCTAGCCCCTATGCTAAGAACCATTCATTCAAAACAGTGCTTAAATTAGTATCTATACTCAAGTTGTTCACATTCTAATGGGAGACAACAAGGATATAACTAGGTTTGTATAGTTATAGAGTTGATGGAAAATACAGAAAAGGAAAGTTACTAGAGCTGGATAAACTAGAAAATTACTCTTCAGAAGGTAAAATTTTAGTTGAGTCTTAAAGCCAGGAAAATTCTGTAAGTTCTGTTTTTAATCTTATTTTACCACTAAGGAAATTGAGTGAGATAGGCAAATAAACATACAGACAGACAGAATTATAGAGAGCCAGAGAGCCAGAGCAAGAGTGAGAGGAAGAGCAAGAGAGCGAGAGAGTGAGAGCGAGAGCGCAAGAGAGAGAGAGAGAGAGAGAGAGAGAGAGAGAGAGAGAGAGAGAGAGAGATCTAGAAATGAATAGGAAGAACATTCCAGCCATGGCAGAACAGCAATACCAATGCATAAGAATGGTAAATATTTTGGCATATATCCACATATACTGTCAGCTTGTGTTTTTAGGAGGTACAGTGTGTGTAGGGAAGTAAAGAATTTGAAAACTGGGGAGGTATGAAGGATTCAAGTTATAAAGCATTTTTATATTTAATACTAGAGTAAATAACAGACCAGTGAAGTTTGAAAAGTAGGTACAACATGGCCAATTCATCAGAGAAATAACTTTGGCATTTGAGTGAAAAATGTATTAAAGTGGAGAGAAATTTAGGTTATGGAGAATAATTAGATGACTATTACACTTAATTAATCAGATGAGAGGAAGTGGGTTCCTAACCTAAGTGATGTTTGAGTTACTAGAAAAGAGGCATATAAGAAATAAATTGTAAATGTAGAAATAAAAAGATATAATTATTGATTGAATATGTTCTGCTGAGTGAAAGTGTGTAGTGAAGAATGACACTGTTTTTAAGACTGATTTGCTAGAAAAAAAATTATGGTTTCTATGATAATAGTAAAGTTAGGAAATGGGGTAGAACAGATTAGAGAAAGATAATCAATTCTTTTTCTGAGATGTTCTTAAAATTAATAATCAGGTAAGTCAAACCTATATTTTGCAAATGAAGAAACTAAAATTCAGAGTTTAGATGATTTGACCAATGTCACATAATATGAGAAAGAAAGAATTTGAACCTGGATCTTCTGTATCATAGTCTAATGGTCCTTTCAGTTGGTTAAATTTTCATACTTTTACCTTAAAGGAAGATTTATACATGGGAACAATAATTTCTATTTTCTTCAGTATGAAAATCTAATAAAATAATATTATTGTAATTCTTTTACTTGTTTTCACATTTTATTCGATGCTGGATATTGTTCAGTGCAGCACTCATTCAGAAATCTAGTCTTACTATTTTTTACATACTTGGAGCTTTTAAGAGATAGGAACTTCAACAGAATATTTTAGTCCATTCCCATCTTTTAAAAATGTTATTCATATAAAAGATTTCATCTTGCTTATTTCAATTATATTATGAGAAATGGATGAATTTCTTCAAAAATGAAGGACAGAATCTTCTTCAAATATATTGAAACAAGTAATACAAAAAAAATGAAGATATTTAAATAAGTGTATGAACCACAGTGAATGCACAATGGTTTCAAATCATTCATCTTAAAGAGGGGAACATTTAACGTGAAGAGGATATGGAATAAGAAAATTTATATGAAGAAAATTGTGTATCCCCAATGGCTATTATTAGGTTCCTAATATCTTGCCAATTACTAAAATTATTCTTATAAAAATTTTAATATTTTCCATTTTTACACATTCCCTATTAAAATACAAAAATCCCCTTTTTTAGCATAGTACCTCTTCTCAAGAACAGAGCTCAAATAACTATCTTTCTATCTAATTATGGTCTAGTAAAGACTAGGTGCTTAACAAACTCTTCCCTCCTCTCCTATTCACAAAAACTATGTATTCCAGTTCCTACCACCTTAATTAAATTTAAAAATAAAACAAACGGGTGGGAAGGGGGGCGAAAGGAAATTTTGTAACTTAGAAATATGCCAAGACATATGGATGAATGTTAAAAAAAATTTCGTAATATTTGGAAAAGTAAAAACATCAATAAAAGACACAGTGAAGCTAGAGAAAAGATAAAAAATAAAACTAAATCAATTTTAATCATATAGTGAACATTCTTGATAATTTCATATGAATGGTAGACCCTCTCACATTCCCAGGATATTCTGGTTAATTTAATCTCTTTGCATATACAACACAGTAAGAAAACAAAGTTAGATCTAAGTCAGATTAAACTACTCAATGCTCCAAGTTTGAATCTCAGAGTGAAAAATTGTTTTATATAACAAATTTCTCTTCAATTTTGGTAAAACAATAAAGATGCCTTCACCCTTGACAAATATCAATGATTGATATGTATTGCATTCATGATCCCTTTCTAGATTACAGAAGGCCTTGTTGGTGCTCCTGTTTTCTGTATGTGATTAACTTTGTTCTGTTCCCAACTCTGTCATTCTCAATGGCTCTGTTGATCCTTTTTGTCCTATAGAATTCCCTTTACCCATGCCAGGACTCCTTATTTGAATTCTTCCAGTTATTTTTGGTGTTTTGACCCCCCCCCACAATATTACTGAACCACTTGAAAAAGAGAATGAATAGGGTAATAGCAACACATTTGGGGCTCAAACATATTTTCAGAATGTTGCTTTCATCTTTTTCTTTTAACTTTGGGACAGTAGCAGTGGAACTTCTAGCCTATTCATTGATTGTTTCTCATCCTTACTATGTGATGAGCCAATATTTTTCTAGGACTCAGCATAACAATGTGTCATAGCATTGGACTAATCTTGGGGGGAAAATCAATTTAATAATTCCATATAAGACAATAGGGATTTTCATGGTATCCAACAAAAGTTATATAGTTGTGCATAGAAAATCACCAAAAATGTGTACCTCTAAATATCATTTAAAAATATTTTGTGATGTCTTCTATCAACAATCCAGTTTTAAGAAACAATTATTTTCAGCTATTTAAAATATTACAGATGGTTTGGTTTTGTTGAAATTATATAACATTTCTGATATATATGTATATATATATGTATATATTTATACATATATATGTATATATGTATATATATATATATATATACATATATATATACAGAGAGAGAGAGCAAGCTTAATGCTATCAAACAAACCAAATAAGACCTTAAGACTTCAGCAAATGTTATAAAACATAGATTAATTTTGTTTATATGGTTTGGTTGTCAATTCTGATTGTTTCCCTTTATTCTTAATATTTCATCAGGGAGTAACAATAAATCATTGAAAACTGCAATACTGATTATGACTGGCATGGAAATTATTGAATAATTTATAATGTATTTAACAGATAAACTTAACAAAGAAATAAAAAGATAAGTTAAAGCAAAGAATAATTATGTAGAATGAGTTGTCTTCTTTCTTTAATTGTATAAGTTATAGGCCAAGTTAAACTTTGATAATAAGATTCAAATTTCTGTCTATAATCACTCTCCTCTCTCTCTCATCTATCTGTCTGTCTGTCTGTCATCTGTCTCCTTTCCTTCCAATGGAAAGATGGACCCTATGGCATAATGAAGAGAGATCCTATCTTGAATCCAAAAAAACTTTCATTTAAGTATTCTGATAGATGTTTCCTGTGTAACCCTTGGATAGTCAGCAACATTCTTAGTTTTTTGGTTAAACCTATAAGACTCTAAGTTTCATATAATTTGTTGACATATATTGCAAAAGAAGTTTTTGTTAAGACCATGCATTAGGGAATTCCCCTTGATATTTCTCTCATAGTTGCCACAAGCAGCCACTCATCTATAACTTTTGTCATACTGGTAAGTAAATCAGATGACACCAGAGGCTTCTTGACATTTGTTTGAATTAGAGTGCAATAGATATTCATCTTTATATCTAAATAAAAAGAAAACAAAACAACAACACCAAAACTCAGCAGTGTTGAGAGAAGCAACATTATCAGGGATGTAGAGATACCCTCCCTCCACCATCTGGATCATATTTTGAATTTATTATTTCCGATTTTCTCCACCAACTAAATTAAGACCGTTGCATACATTTTGGTCTGATGGTCTTACACATATTCTGGCATTTGTGCTGTATATAATTTTCTTACCTTTGATTATCTTATACCTCTGAAATCACAAAATTCCAAGTCTAATTCCTATTCCATGGCATTCTTCTACCATGTCCTGAATTCCATTGCTGGGTGAAATCCTTGGTTTTATTATGTACCTTGTCTGGTGTCCCAGGCAACTTTAACACCTTCATTTTCATGGGCCAAAGTGCACTAAATAAAAAAAAACATTTATTCATTTGCTTGTTAGTTTTTTCCATTAACTGGTTCATGAGTTTTTTCTTTTCTTTAAAGTTGCTAAAATTATTGCTTAATATTGACTAACAAATGTTCTAATAGAGTATATGTTCTAGCTTCCAAGAATATGGGCATAATTACAGTCTCTAATAATACCTCAGTGACCTCACAAAATGGCAGTTATGTGGCACAGTGTGTACAGTGCTAGCTTAGAGTCAGAGAGATTTATCTTTATGAGTTCAAATCTGGTTCAAGTCATTTAGTTTTGATTTGACCTTTGGTAAGCCAGTTAAGCTTGTTTGTTTCAGTTTTCTCATCTGTAAAATATACTAGCAAAAAAATGGCAAACCATCCCAGTATCTCCTAAGAAAATCCCAAATAAGAGCAGGAAGGGGTGTATAGGACCAAAAAAAAAAAAAACCCCAACAACAAAAGCAAGAGAATTTATAAATCTTAGATTTATCTTTCCTCTGCTTCAGTATTTTTATACTATGTCCATGATCCCTTCCAGTTTCAGCTCCAGTGTTATTTTGCAGTATAAATCAGTAGAAAAAATAAAACTGGAAGATAATTTTCTTCAATGCATTTAGAAAAATTAAAGGAGATTTTGGTACCAACTACTTTGACTTAAACCACTTAAGTTTGAATGAACCAATTCTGGAATACAGAGTTATACTTCCCCTCATGAGTGGTTCATCACCCCATACTCTAAAAGAATAGAATTCTTCTGCTACTGCGATTTTTTCACACCACTTATTTGTTATTGTAAAGAATAATCTTTTACAAATGTCTTGTGCTTTTCATATCATCATATTTTCTCCAGAATTCTTCCACCTTGTTCTCAACTGCCTCATCATTGCTTTTGGTTTTATTGTGATTTCACCATGCTCATTTACTATTTAATTGATTTGTTTTCTATATTTTTATTAGATTGATTGAAAGCATATGAGTTTAGGGTGGCTAGGTTGTGCAGTGGATAGAGCACCAGCCCTGAAGACAGGAGTCCCTGAGTTCCAATTCGGCATCAGACACTTAATAATTACCTAGTTCTGTGGCCTTGGGCAAGTCACTTAACCCTGTTTGTCTTGCAAATCTGAAAAAAAAGAAAGTATATGAGTTTTATTAATCTCTTTAAGGGGCAACTTTTAGTTCTATTTATCCTTTCATTTTTTATCATGTAGATTTTTACTGATCATTTAGGATTTCACTGTCGTGTGTCTTTTGCCTGAAGTCCCTGAATCAATTATTGTTTTAGTGCAGTATTATCTGTAAAGGATATATTTACTAATTCTGATTTTTTACATTTGCTTACAATGTCTCTATGCCACACAACACTTAATGTAAGCTACTGTTGGTACTGAGACATGTATGTTCTTTGAAGTCACTTTTTGAAGATACCATGATTTTTTTAAGTTCTAATATCATCATTGGTTGATCCCTTATCTATTTTCACTTTAATCTTTGTTAGACTTATCTAGAACCGAAATTTTCTTTCACTGTTGTGTTAAGATATATATAAATATATATATATGTATATATGAATATATATTCTTACAGTGCAGTTAGACATTCAGAGTATATGAGCTACAATTACATTTTGAATGTTTTTGCTTTAAAAAAAGACTCATAAAAGGCATAGTGAATTGCTAAAAAGACAAAGCAAAAAACACAAACAACCAAAAAAAAAAAAACTAAGAGAGAAAACGAGTCAGAGAAGTCTTTTGATTGGAATGAAGCAAGTCCTATGTTTAAAAGCACTGCAGAATTATTTTAGCTCTTTGATCATGGGTAATTAAATTAAACTGCTTAATCAGCCATGTAATATTCTCTAGAATTAAAATACTATAATGCATAGATCAAAGGGTTATTATGATATTTCTTAGGACATGAATGTTTTAAAAAATTGAAATTGTGAAATCATTCTAAACATTTCTGACTTTATCTTACTGTTTATAAATGGCTTTGAAAGACTTGCTTGTGATTAGTAAAGTCAGGTACAGCATTAGGATCACTGATTCAACAAGGTTTAATTAATTGAATATTGAGAAAGCAATAAATAAATAATCAGTGTCTCTATTAATCATCTACTGTATCCCAAGCACTGTATTTGGACATGCCAGTACACTTCAGGAAATTAAACTATCTTAATTCAAAATGAATTTTTATTACAATGGAATAAACAAAAATAATTACATATAAAGTTTTTAATATAAATTATTATTGCCAATCTAGAACACCAGGAAAGTTTCATGTAGAAGCTGGTGCATGAGTTACTTTTCAAAGGAAGAGTGACTCTATGAAGTAAACTTATGAAGAGAATTATTTCTAGATATAGACTTTTGCCTGTTCAACAGTACAAATACTCAAGATAGATTGCTACAGATAAATGATAGATAGTAGGGCAGTTTGACCAGCTAATAGAGCATGGGAAAATAGAAATAACAAATTAATTTAAAAGGATATATTATGACCTAATCACATAAAGCTTAAAAGCTAAATAGACAAGGCTATTTTTTTTTTCTTATGACAATAGAAAGTTACTGGTGTAGATGCATTAGAGAATTCAAAAGGTCAGCTTTCCACTTAAAGGGAAATTACTTTGCAGTGAGTAAGAAAGGGGAGCATTGAGAGACTGGAATGAGGGCTCATTTAAAAGACTGCTGCAATATCCAAGCTAAATAATGGAGACCTGAGCTATGAAAGAAACATAAGGGTAACATATGAAAGATATTTTGAATGTAAAAATAACAAAATTTAGAAACTACAAAATCAAGAAGAAGGATTAAAATGGATAAGGTATTTTCCCTATAAAGAAACCGACACAAAAAATCACCTAGGATTAAAAAGTTTAGAAAGGATGGATTGGGATTAATATGGTATAGTAGAAATGATGCTAGATTTGACCTCACAGGACCTGAGTTCAACTCTCAACTCTTTTATTAAGAGAATAAACTTGGGCAAAACATTTGACCTCCCATTGTGTTCCTCAGAAATGTTAGTTATACTAAGAGGTTACAGGAGTATATGGTCTCTGGTTCCTTTCCAACTATAAATCTGTGATCTAATATGAATAAACTGCATTCTTTATTTGGCAATTGAAATTAATTATTCATGGAAACATTAAAAATAATTATATAATGTTTACCCTTAAATTTGCTTATTAGTATAGACATGCATTAAATATATATATATATATATATATATATATATATATATGTATGCATACGCTAATATATGAAGATTTATTTATATACTTATTTGTACCACAAATATATATATCCATATTCATTAGTAAAAATATCTACATATCCAAACTTATTGTATATTTATAAGACATATATATGTAATATATACATATATATTACATATAAAAACATCTCTGTACCCTAAATCAGATTTCAACACCATTGAGTTAAAAAATGTAATATTATTTGCTACTTACTATGAAAAAAATCTCTTCACTTTCAAAGAAAGAATTCATGCTACATAGGTGTGAGAATACTGCAGGTCTAAAAGTTTTTAGCATCTCATCTTTTTATTTTCTTTTGTTTTTACATTTTCCAGCATGTTATTGACTTTTTTTCACAACTATCTCGGGAATGAAGTGAATAGGATGAAGGAAGCAATCAGAAAACACCTACTATGTTTCTAAGATTATGCTAATTAGTTTAAAATATTATCTCATCTGGTCCTCATAACAGTCTTGGGATATAGGAGCCACAAATTCCATTTACATATGAGGAAAAATTAACTAAAAATAATTAAGATATTTATTCTAGTTCACAGAAATAGTAATGGTTTGAGTTCACATTAGAACTCAGGTCTTATTTAAGGCTCAGTTATTTCTTTAAGTTAGGGAATGCTTACTTCAAATCTGGGTTTAGACATTTATTGCTATGTGAACTTGGGAATTTTAAAGGAAATTTCAGGAAATTCCATTTCTGTTTGATTTCATTTCTCCACATACAAAAGAAGAACGTTTTAGCACCTGTTACCCTTTGTTGCTCCTAGATAAAGTTAAATATTATAGGAAACTTTTTTTGCAAATCTTCAAAGACCAAAGGATGCTAATTATCATGATCATATTTATTGTTTTACTAAAGGCATTTTTTGTCCTCTAAGAACTGGTTTTATTTAGCAAAAACTTAAGGCTTCCCAACATAATTGAATCTGCCAGAGTTGTCATGCTGTCAGTCACACATAAAAATAGATGGAGTATTTAACCAAGCTACATGTAATTTTCCTAATTCCTCATTATTAATAAAAAAGGTTACAGATTAATTTGCATTTGTTTTCATACTTTGATACTTTGCCTAAATAGAATAGTTACAGGCAGAATGGATTATGAATTTTCCTCAGAGCCCAAAGGATCTGTGGTCAAGTATTGATTCTGACAGAGAAGTAACTCTGGCCAATTTTCTTAACACTTAATTTCATAATTTTCTATGCAATTCAGCAAAACAATAAATTACAGAAGTTGTCAACATTCGTTGGAAGAAGTTTCCTTGGGGAGGAGTTCCTTATGACAATGAAATCATAGAATCAGTTGCTGTTCTTAGTATACTTTTCCCAAATACTTATGGTCATAATAATGAGATTGTGAGCTCTTTCATATTATATTCGTTGGATTGTGCATCAATGCACAATCAGGTATAGTCAGGTCAATAAGCATATATATATATATATATATATATATATATATATATACATACACAAATGTTTATATATTACTATACATATAAAAGCATTAAGTTGCTATTATGTATTGTTTAGCATTTCTTTGAAGTTTTGAATAAGCTCAAAAAATAGTTTTGTTTTTGTTTTTTTGCAAGGCAATAGGGTTTAGTGACTTGCCCAAGCTAACACAGTTAGGAAATTAGAAAGTTTCTGATGCTGGATTTGAATTCAGTTCTTCCGGAATCCAGGGCTGGTGCTCTATACACTGTGCCATCTAGTGGCCCCTTCAAAGAGTAACTTTTTTTTTTAGGTTTTTTTCCCTGGCAAATGGAGTTAAGTGGCTTGACCAAGGCCACACAACTAGGTAATTATTAAGTGTCTGAGAACAAATTTGAACTCAGGTACTCCTGACTCCAGGGCTGGTGCTTTATCCACTGAGCCACCTAGCCGCCCCCCCCACTGCACCACCTAGCTGACCCCAAAAAGTAACTTTCAATGCTTTTTCTATTTTCTCTCCATTGAAACCTGAACAAATAAGAAAGAAAAATAACTAAAAGAAATAACTTTTACTGAATATAAAATAGTAAAGCAAAATGAACTTCCAAATTGATTCTGTTTGAATATATCTTTCTCTTTGTCAACAGGTGAATAGCAAGTGTACAATGAAAAAAAAAACCATGAGACTAGTACTAGTTTCTTTGTGATTGATATATTTTATCTTCTAAGAACTGGTTTTACTTAGCAAAAACTTGAATGTTTTCCAACATGATCGAATCTACCAGAGCTTTCATGGTATTTCATGTTATTATTCTAAACATGAATTCATGTTACATATATTAAAAAAACAAATAAAGAAATAAACAACCAAAAACCACCTACAGTTCTTACCTTCGAGGAGTTCATAATCAAGAAAAAAATCTTGAAAACGAGAATACACAGGACAATTAAGAGATAAACTCAGAACTAAAGAATTAATATTAAAGAAGATGGAGATGATAGATACCAGTAGAAGGTTTCTGGTATATTAGATAATTTTAGCTGAAATGTAAATGAATGTAGACAATCTAGAAAGTAAGGAAAGAAGGAATTCTGAGCTTAGGGATAAGGCAATGATAATGCAAAGGTATTGATAGACATGGAATGTCTTGTTCTTATAAGGGCAAAATGTTCTTATATGTCATCTTTGAATTATTCCCTACATTTTCACTTGTTTAACAAATGTCAAATTCCTCTCTGAAAAGTAAAAATGTACTCAGTCAACTTCATTATTTGCCCTTTCCACAAGAAACTAAAAACAGAGATTTTATTTGACTGCAACATCATTTGTCTTCTCATTGCATTTTTAATGATATGTCAATATTAGTACAATCCAGTTCTTCCAGTTGGATGCCTGCTCACTTGGTCACTGGACAAAGATTTTGATTTAAAAAAACAACTAAATAAATGCTTACATACAATATAAAAATCATATAACATCATCATTTTTATGACATTTTTGAAGATCATTCCACAGCAGGAAGAAATCTTTTCATTTTTCTTTATTTTATAGAATTACATGAAGAAATAGTTTTAAGTATTTAAATATTTATATGGAAATACACAGAAAGTTTGCATTTGCATAGAAATATAAAGAAAAAGAAAATAGTTGTATATAAAATTTAGGCTACTCTTATGTATAGTATAGTTTTTCTTCGAAGTTTTGAATAAGTACAACTTACTACTTTCAAAGATTTTTATTCTATTGTCTCATTTGAAATAAAAATAAAACAGAAAGGGGGGAAAAAACTAAAAGAAGCACTTTTACCATAAATAAATAGTGAAGTAAAACAAAGTCCCAAGCTGATTTTTTGAATGAATGTATTCTTTATTTCACAGTCTTCACCTCTTTGTTAAGAGGTAAATAACAATATTACAATGAAAGAATTTATTAAAATAATTCTAGTCTGCATTCAGTGAACTTGGTCCTCTAAGAACTTATTATTGAGCCAGAACTCCACTTCAAATCATTCCTGCATGACTGAATGTCAGAGCTTTCTTGCTGTTCAGAGTGTCACTCCACATGATAATGAGATTACAGAGTGGAAATTTGTGGAGTGCTTTGTGGAGGAGGAGGGAGAATGGCTTATCTTACTAAAATTATATACATATCAGTAGAAATCAGTTGAAATTTTATTATGTCCAGATAATTTTGCTTTTTCAATCATAAGGAAAGTTATATTATGGTGATTATCTACAGTATTTTGTAATTCTTTCTTTTTCTAGGACATATTAAGATCTCAAGTACATTGTAAAGATCAGTGGGAATTTTATATCCCATGAACCGTATTGCAGCAACTATGTTAGAAAGTGTAAGAGAAATGGGACATGGATTGCAGAGTATGTGATTGTAGCACTCTAATGTTGTAGTCCCTTTCTTATATGAAAGGGACTGAGCATAAGAAACAATATCTTAAAAATATCATTTGACTTTTGTCATTACTTGCTCTGTCCTCCAATCCCTCTTAAAAAGGGAATGACTTTTTGCTTTGGGGTCTTAGTGGATAAATATGGTGGAATTTCTCTCTACCATTTCCCTGATTTATTTTAAAAAAGTAATGTCCTATGGATCTGACTTTGAATAAACCTGTTTTTTATTGTCTTTATTTTTTTAATTATTTATACATTACTAAAAAATTCTTGTGAAAGTAAATATAATCCTCCCTCTCCCCACAAAAATAGAAAACTTCGTGAGAAATAAAGTGAAAGACAGAGAAAAAATGTGTTTCAGTCTGTGTTCTGATACCATGAGCTCTGTCTCAGGTGGATCACATTTTTTTATCATAAGTTCATCAGAGAAGTTACTTTCACATATTTCCACAGTTGCTAGTGCTGATTTGAATTTCCTCCATCCATTCCTCCCCGCTACCATTTATTATATTTTCTCTACTTTCATTCTGTCCCTGTTCAAAAGTGTTCTGTGGGACAGCTAAGTTGTGCAGCAGACAGAGCACTGCTCCTGTGGCTCAGAGGCCCCAAGCCTTCATCCTGCCCCAGAGACCCCACCAACTGCACGGCCCATGGTCCCCAATAGGCCAACCAATCCCACAACCTTGCAAAAAAGTAAAAAAGAAAATGTGTTATATCTGACTATCCTCTCCCATGATCTACCTTCTCTTCTATCTCCTACATTACCCACCCCTCCCCCTGACGTCTTTTTCTCCTCCTTCTTCTAGACTTCTATAACCTACTGAGTGTGTATGCTGTTTTGTCTCTGAGTCATTTCTGATGGGAATGAAGACTTCCTCATTCCCCCTCATCTTCTCCCCTTCCATAACATGGCAAAAGCTATTTCTTGATTTTTTGCATGAAATATCTTAGGCTATTCTGCCACTCCTTTCTCTTACTCCCAGTACATTTCCCTTTCTCCTTTGGACTCCATTTTTGCAATATATTATCCTTCAAATTCAATACTCTCCTGAGCCTCATCCAGAAAATTTTCTTCTAAATTCTCTAATAAATGAGAAGGTTCATGTGAATATTATCTGTATCATCTTCCTATGCAGGAATATACACAGTTCTTCCTCATTAAATCATTCATAATTTACCCATCTTTTCCACCCTCCCTATGCTTCAACTGATACCTGTACTTGAAGATCGAACTTTCTGTTCAGCTCTGGCTGTTTCAATAGGAATATTTGAAATTCCCCTGTTTCATTGAAAGTCTATCTTTTCCCCCAGAAGAAGATATTCAGTTTTACTGAGTAGTTGATTTTCGGTTGTTTTTCAAACTATTTTGCCTTCCAGAATATCATATTCCAAGCTCTATGCACCCTTAATGTGGGTGCTTCTAAGTCCAGTGTGATCCTGACTGCAGCTTCATGATATTTGAATTATTTCCCTCTGACTACTTACAATATTTTCTCTTTGCCTTGGGAGTTCTGGAACTTCCTAACAATATTCCTGGGGCCATTATTTTTTTTGAATCTCTTTCCAGATAAGATCAGTGGCTTCTCTCAATTTCTATTTTATCCTCTGCTTCTAGGATATTGTTGAAATTTTCCTGTAGAAATTATTTTAAAATGAAGTCAAGGCTCTTTTCTTGTTCATGTCTTTCAGTTAATCCCATAATTTTTGAATTGTCTCTTTTGGATCTGTTTTCCAGATCAGTTGATTTTGCAATGATATATTACAGGTTTTCTTCTAATTTTACATTCTTTTTTATTGAATTATTGTGCCTTGATTCCTTACAAAGTCATCAGCTTCATTTATCTCCATTCTACATTTTGAAGGATTTGTTTTCTTCAGTGAGCTTTCTAATCTCCTTTTCCATCTGGCCAATTCTGCTTTTTAAGATATTCTTCACCTCATTAACTTTTTAGTTTATTTTATCCATTTGGCTTAAACTTGTTTTTTAACATGCTGTTTTCTTCAGCATTTTTTTTGAATCTCCTTGACAAAGCTGCTGACATTGTTTTCATTTTTTCCTGCATCTCTCTCATTTCTCTTCCCAATTTTTCTTCTACCTCCCTTACTTGATTTTCAAAATATTTTATGAATTGTTGTAGCCTTAGTACAACTTCTATATTACTTGAAGTCTTTAGATACAGAAGCTTGGACGTCCTCATCTTCAGAGTCAGTGTTTTGATCCTCCATGGCACCAAAGTAATTATCTATGGTTGGCTTCTTTTTATTCTTTTTAATGATTTCCACAGCCTGCACCCTGGTTTTGGATGTTACTGGGATGTTATTGGTATGTTATTTGGCTGATATTTTGGATATTCAGCTTTTGAATGTTATTGTTATACATCCACAAGGACCTCAGGAACTTCAACATCTTATGGGAGACTCTGACTGTTCTCCAGGTCTATAAATGACTACAAACTCAAGTCTCTGCCCCAGGGCTATGAGGAAGGTTACTGCTCTCTGGGGCCCCCAGACTGTGACCAGGGCCTGAATTTGGTCAAAACCCCCAGTACTGTCCCAGGGACAGAGGAGAGATTTGAAAATCTCCCTGCACTACCTTACCTTCCATGGGTTGAGGACTCTGGAAGCAGCTGCCAAGCTTCTCCTGCTGGATGTTTCTGAGGGCCTGCTTCTACTTCCTGGGATTGGGGCTATGCTAAGGGCCTTGGTCTCACTGAGGAGGACCACATTGGTCTGGGCTTGGCTCTAACTCTGGCAGAATTCTCCCTGCTGATCTCCCAAGTTGTGCTTGGTGCTCCCTGGGGTGACAAGTTAGGAAACTGCTTCTGCTGCCAGGAACTGGGTCTCCCAGGGACCCAGGCACCCTGGGGCTGTTCCCAGATGGATGAAGGTGCTTTGCTTTGACTCACTGCTGCCTCCTCCAAACCCATGGAACAGAGTCTTCCCAATATTTTCCAGGTTACCATGAGGTGGAGAATTTCCTCACTGGAACTTTCTGTGAGTTCTGTCTCTCAAAAATTTAGTTAGAGTCATAATTTTAATGATTCTGATATAATTTCAAAAGAGCTCCTTGGAAAGACTGTTCTCATGCTGCCATCTTGGTCCCCCCAGAAGCAAACTGTTAAAAAAAATCTCTGGGGATTATGAGACAACTTGTCTGAAATTGAGTATAGCAAGGAGATGCTTATCTTTGAAAGGAATACCACTGACAATGGGAAAAATTCAACCCACTGACCTGGCATGCCAGAATGATGCTGTGAATCATGGAAAGAAGTTAACATTGTAATTGGAAACAAATTTTGTGATTTTTTGATTGCACTGTTAATATCTTGCAGTCCTATTAAACCTCCTTACCCTCTGTAATTTTAATCCACTTCACCTTGATTTCCTGTCTGACCTTGTCCATTTTCTCACTGCTTAAGTCAAATTAGATTATGCAGATGTGACAAGCATTTTAAGACCACCCAATCCAGAATCAAACACTTGAGTGAAAAACCCCAACCACTTCCAAAAGGCAAACTCTTCAATGCAGTATTTGAACAACTCTCAATGTAGTGTCTTTCCCTTGGACCCTGAGGAGGGCATTTAAGTACATTCTGGCTGTGCTAAGCCTCTTATTCCCTTCTGATTTCTTACAAGCAAGTTAATAGAGCAATTAGTTAGCCTGCATTACTTTAAATCCACAGGGTCCTTAATTTCTCTCAACCTTTTTCATCACTCTGTGTTGTAATGACTTCTTAATAAATCATCTTCTTTTTTCACCTACATTCCTGGGTCTATTAGTGAGTCATGACAGTAAACATCTGGTCCTTGAAACAAGAAGACATGAATCTGAATGCAATTCTTTGGGATATATAGAACTTCGCAAAACTTTCCATTCGCCAGCTCCAGAAAATGCTTTATATTTTATGCTTTTAATTATAAAATTTTAGGTAGGGTATAATAATAGTTCTAAATCACATAACTGTGAGTTGAATTCAAATTCAATAAACCTTTATCGAATGCCTACTATGTGCCTGTCACTGTATTAAGCACTTAAAATAATAATGTTTGTCCTTCATTCTTGAAGAACTCCATGACATCAGGGAGGAGATGCAATGACAAGTACAGGAATTGGATTTTAGTGAGGAGAACTGTGCTAAATCATGTACCTCATTTTCTCCTCCAGAGCTATCTCCTCCATAGCCTTCAGTGACCAGATATGAATCAAAATGACTAGAGATGGCTCTGAATGCAAGACAAATAGAGTTGTGCCTTCCACAGGTCACATAGCTACTAAGTGTAGGAGACTGGATTTGTACTCCATTCCTGATTTCAAGGACAGCGGTTTACCCACTGTGCCATATAAAAATAAGAAAAAAGATAGTTCTGGAACTCATGAAGTCAGAATCTAATAGAGAAACTAAGAAAGGAAGATGAGGAAACAATTTTCCATTTAATCTAAACACAACATAGTTGCTGATGACACATTACCTAGAAAGTTCACATCTGAGCTGTCTTTTGGGAGTTTATTGCTTCTTTCTTCACATGTACAAACCGAAAGGATAGGCAACTGTGGGAGTTGACAATATCTAGTATCAAAACAGAATCAATCAGCATGGTAAATGATCAAATAATATATAAGTATTGTCAATGGTCACTTATGAGAGATCTTTGAGTACATAATTTCTTTCCTTTATAGGAGATAAATCTTATTAGCTCAAACCTGATTTATTTTATTCACTTAAAATCTTTTCTATCTCTATTCCTTTTGGGAGAATGAATCAAGCATAAGCTTTCAACAGTTGTACTTTTAGACAATGAGATGGATGTTTAAAGAGACCAAGTAAGAGAAAAGAAACGTGAGTGACCCTGGGATTTAGGTATTTCCAAAATTTATTCGGTTAAAGAATCTCATAAAATGTGTTCTGTAAAAGTGTGTTCATAGGTCAAGAGCAGAAGGATAATTAGTGAATAAATAAAGAAGCAGTTCACCATTTCAAGCTGCTGCACACCCAGCTATAGTTTTAATGAATAGATGTGAACAAAGGTGTAGTTCACTCAAATAACAGAAATAAAAGATTGATTTGTTACGTGATGCAGAAATCTTCCAGTTACTAAAACAAAAAGAGAAATGCTTCCATAAAAGAGACATTAAACTCATAGAATGAAAATTTCAATTGGTCATTAAACAGTGGCATGGTGTGGAACAAGATACAAATCTAAATGAGAAATTTTAAATAAATAGACAAACAAATAAATAAATAAATCTACAATGGGAAAATACACAATAGCCTAGAGGATCTGTTTTTATTGCAGTTTAACACAATTTTGTAGAATATTAAAATAAATAATGAATCATCTATGGAAGACTGAAGTTGTAAATTCAATTCAACAAACTTTTTTAAACAAATATTATTACATACAAGGTCTTCTTCTAAGTACCAATATACTTTTGTTTTTAATGGCATATTTCATGACTTTAAAAGTTTTTTTTTCCTTAATTGTGGGGAGAGAGCATGATGGAAACACTAATAAACAGGTATACTATTCTAAAAAGTTTAGTCAAAATTAAATAAGATGAGAGAACTTGCTGAAAAATCCCCTAGGAAAATGTGAGTAGAAGAGAATATTTTTAACTTGTATCATCAGAAGAAAAAAGATTTATTGGACAGGTGGCTTCTGATATGTAGGATCTGATTGCATGAAGGTTGAGAGTACTCTACACACATAAGAGTTTGTGCAAAATGCTTGAATGAACTACTTATTGGTTGAGTATAACTAACCTTAAATAGAAGACTATATAAATAAAATTGATCAGAAATGACAAGAGATTGAATTCAAATGATGGATAAGAAGAAAAACAGGGGAGTAAAATAAAAAATGATAAAAGAAAACTTATTAGAACTTGAAAATAGGTTAGATTCATGTATGAAGAAGGAAAAATTAAGGATGTTGAAATTTTGCTGACCTCCAAAGGTTGTTAATGTTATCAACAAAGTTAAAGAAGTTTAGAGGAGTGGGAAAACAGTTTATTATGATACATCTTGAGTTTGAGGTCTCAACATGATATGTTCATGAAGAAGCTGATAATGTGCTTCTGGTACTCAAATATGAAAATCTGAATTTTCATAAATATATGTACATCTGTTCATTCACATATATTAAAGTAAGAGATGAATGACATGAGGAACCTTGGAGAGCACAATTTGTCTGAAATAGATATGAGCATATATGACTAAGCCTAGATCATAATTTGTCTGAAAAATATTGGCATCTTTTAGAACTTGAAATGGAAAATTAGTCAGTATTGTGATTTGAAAGTCAAAATACTAATATAAATTTAGGCTATATTAAGGGTCTCATACTGTTAACTCACAGACATCTGGGAGTTTAATTCTGGGAAGATCTTTTAGCAAAGGCATTCTGAAGATAGAGAATATCTGTGAACATTCCAAATTTAACACAATGCCTAGATTATAGCTAGGAATTTCTTAAATGTTTATTGAATTGAAACAGCAACATTATGGTTTTTTTGTATCACATATTGTAAGATAGGCGCTAATACTCTGAAGAAGAATATGTTTAGGATAAAAAAGTGTCTTCTAGTTTTTGAAGAGCTTTTCATATGAAAGTAGCATAACAATTTTTATGCAAAGGACATGGATTATATTGGGAATGATGTGCTAATGTTATAAATTTGCAGATTTCAGTTGGATAAAATGAAAACTTACCAACATTAAGAGCTAAATAAAGTAGAATTGAGTAGTAGTTTCCCTTTCTTTTTGAAATTTTATTTATTTAAAGTGATGGGGTTATTTAGAAGCACAGCCAGACATTTTTAAGTGTCTGAGGTAGGATTTGAATTCAAGTCCTTCTGACTCCAGGGTCAATTTTCTATCTACTGCACCACTTAATTGTCCCTAATTGCTTTCAAAAGAGGTCTCAAAAAAAAAAAAAAAGAAAGACAGCTAGATGACCAATTGGTATATATGATATAAAGCCAATTCATATTCATGTGTAAATTATACAACTCAGTTGGTCTCTGAATTTGCAAAAATTCTGATAATCTATAATATAATCACTTAAGGTTGATAAAATATAATATCATAACATTCTTTTGTATCCATATGAACCTCATTAGATTCTAAAAGCTCATTAATAGTCTTCAAACTTTATCCCATTTAACCAACATTATACTGTAATTTTTCAAATTTCTGCCTTGTTAGAAATTCATATCTCTCAACTATGCAAGTTATTTTTTCAAATGATTTAATAAAAAAAGAAATGATTAGAAACTGTCTCAATTTACCCCAGCTAAAATCTCATATTTGAAAAGAATTCATATTTTCTAGCAATTTTTATTTCATGGTTTTCCTTCATTTTTCATTTCTTAGACATCTACTTCTAGTATCTTTAATGATTTGAAGCAAATATTCATGATTTTAAAATAATACTGTCATTTTGTAAAAATATTTTTATACCATAAGATGTGATTATCCCTGTTATCTCACTTTAGTTTGCTAAAATCACTTACTACATTTCTTAAACACCAAATTTACTTTTAAAAGGAATAAATGAATGATGTTGTTCATTTCAAATTTTTTTAAGTTTTAATGATTTAGGATTTTCTTTCCAAAAATAGTGGAGAGTGTTTTGCTATTTCTTTCTCCAATTTATTTTGTAAGTGAGGAAACTTAGGCAAAAAAGATCAAGTGACTTGTCCAACATCACACTGCTAGAAAGTGTCTGAGACTGGATTACAAATTAAGTCTTCCTGTCTTCAGGTCCAGCTTTCTATCTGCTCTACTTAACTACACCAAATTTACAATTAGAGGAAAATAAATAATATTATATATAAAAAAGGAATAATTGCTATTGAAATAATCCTTTAAATGCCACCTTAATGATAGAAACTAAATTCCTGTCATATTTTTTTACTTTTCTTTTACATCTACTTTTATGCCTATATGAAGATTTGACTTAATTGATTTATGGATACTTTCCAATTATGTAGATTTAAAAATACTTACAAGTTCTCTACTTATTTTTATATTTCTAACAAGCATTTCCTGTTACAAATTTCACAAACAGCTGCCCCTTCATTCAGCAAAAAACAATATATACTTGACATGCACTTTTAATTAGAATAACAGAAATAGCATGATCACTTTGTAAGTCTAAACAATGAACTAATGTATAAAATAAGCTGAATTATATCATGCAATGTTTTCTGAAGTGTAAATGTAACCCATACAAATTGAACAATTAACTCTCACTAGATCAAGTGCAATCTGGCTCCAGTATACCAATTTTCCTCACAAATCCTCCAATAGATATGCTCTCAGTATGCTACAAGGTTTCTTACATGCCTTTAATCACTAATATAACACTTGTGATGTTCATACTTTGTTCCAGAACTTCAATGCCTGACTACTACATTTCCTTTTGCAAACATACATGCATCTTCAAATTCAAGAAAATTGTTAGTGTGGATGAAAAAATTATATAGGTATTATATATATATATATATATATATATATATATATATATATATACACACACATATAAATATACAATATAATTCCTCTTTTCAATATTGTTTGACAGTGTAAACCTTATAAAAATAGATTGAAAATGTTATTGTATAGGAAAAAATGGCATTTTCAACTACTTGATAGCGATCCTATGTGATCATGGTCAATGTTTCTGCCATAAATAGGCAAAACTCCTTTTTTTTTTTTTAAAAAGTTCCATCTACATATGGTAACTCTAAGTACAATCATTATAAGAATTGCATTCTGCTATTTGCTCATTCTTGCAATCAAATCATTTTCAAGGCAAAGGATGTTGGGCCCAGTTGATGCACAATATCACATGATCTTCAGCATTTTAAAAGCTTTAAAGTAAGGTAAGTGGAATTTTTAAAACACTCAATCTAAGGAAAATATTAAAAATAAAGAAAATTTACTAAACTCATGGGAATTCACTAGTGAAATAGCTTTTAAGGGTTCCTAGAATCTGGGGTGGGGCATTTTCCTTTTCCAAAATTTTATATATATATATATATATATATATATATATATATATATATATATATATATATGTATAAACATATATATGGATATTGATATTCAAAGCAGGAATTGTTAGCCTACAAAAGAAAGATGAGAATATTTTTTTTGAAAATAAAAAACTCTGAAATGCTTAAAATCTCTGACAAGGCAATGGTAAACCCAGTTTCAAAATGGCTGTAAACACTACTCACCTGCTTATAGAGAGGCAGATTAAGGATATAGTATGAAAATAGATAATGAGGAAATGTGTTGTGCTTTAATATGTATGCTTGTTAACAGGTTATTGTTTCCTTTAATTTTTTTTCTTTTAAAATGATAATGGTTGGGGAAGAGAGAAAACAAACATTTGATGATTAAAAAATAAAAATTTAGGAAATCAAAATACCAACTACATTTGAGAAAATGGAGTAATAAAATCAAACTTTTCCAGTGTTTTCAAAGTTAGTATTCTTGGAATATGTTTTTCTTTCTTTGCCTCTTAGATAATATAGTGCCTTGATCTTGTTTATTTATTTATTTATTTGTTTGTTTTTCACTTCCCAAGTGTTATTCACATCTTCTTACCTGCCAAGAGCTTAACTGCTATCTTTAAAAATTGCAAACTAAGAAATATCATACTACATATAAAAATGAAAATCAAAAGGAAATATTATAGACATTAGCAATTTAGCTCCTACCATCTGGTGTCCCATAAACAGCTTTTTTCCCCCTTCTGTTAGATCAATTCAGAATTTTATATTTTATAACTACACATATTTTAGTTTTTCATATTTTAAAGACAAATTTTCATATATTTTAATGTATCCATATCCTTAAGGATGAAAACAAACTAAAAAATGGGAAAACCCCCTGAGTGATGTGTGTTTAGATTTTTCTATGGAATATTTATAGTTAAGCATGAATTAACAATAATCTTCCATTAGCTATGTAGACTGCGGTTGTTCATTTCCACTTGGTCTCTAGCTCTGTAAAGTACTGAATCTAGTTTTAGGGAAAGGTGGCCTTTAAAGAAGAGAGTCAGAATTGACTTAGAAGCAGAAGACATAATTAAAGTACAAACTACTCATAATGAGGTGCTGATTAATACCTAAAAGATAATACTGTGAAATAGAATTCCCATTATATTCTACTAGGTATTGGATAGTTTAAACATTAAAAAATGCAACATTTGACAACTTGGCATTTTCCAAATATTCCCATTTTCTCCTTTCTTGTGGCAAGGTGTTTCAAGACTTGTTATTATCCTGCTAGTGGTGGTCATTTTCTCCTTTGAACTTAGTAAAACCAGTCCAACCTGAAATGATTTGAAGAATTGAGGAGCATCTTACCTGTTAAACTTTTTTCTACTTCCCAGACTTAGGATCATTATTTGATCACCTATGCAAAGCTAAAGAAACACAGATTATGGACACACACACACACACACACACACACACACACACACACACACACATATACAGACACCCCTACACATAGAAAACAAAAGACAGAAAAAAATAAAAACATGGCATTGAGATCCCAACTCAGTTTCAAATAGATGAGCACATGTTCAATTATGAGCAACCATCATAAAATCCACAGGGTCTTTCCCATACCATGAGAAGTCAGATAGAGACACACAGACAGAGATAAAGGGGAAGAAGGGAATTATCTGTTCATTTTAAGTTTACTGAGGTTCTAGCTCTTCCTGTATATGGCCAATCCTTTTTTGAGACACTTTTTTTCAAGCTAAAGTCACAGGCACATAAGGGATTTCTGTTGTGTGCCCTTCCATGAGTCAAACAAAACTGAGCTACATGTATCAGAAATTCTCAACTCTGTAAATGTTCCATAGTTGGTATGCCAGTTAAAGCCAAGGATCATTTAGCATGGAAGAACAGGAAAAAGCCACTCTGAGAAAAATTATACATTCTTCTAGCATTCTGGGCATATTACCATTTCAAATTTACCATTTCATTTAAAAGATGAAGGAATTTTCTTTTTTCATTAATAAATATTTTTTCATCTCCTAAAAATTAGCATTCAAATGCATCTCCTCCTCCACCAACAATTAGACAATATGGATAGAGATGATGTTATGCCATATCAGGCTAGAACTAGGAATATTTAATGAGTTAAATGGAAATTCAAGGCCATCTGTTTGCTATTTATCAGTAACTGAAGGGATGTAATGGGAAAGAATGTTAACACTTTCCTTGACCCTAAATGGCACCTTTTATGGTATAAAAGGTAAAGTGTTGCACTAGGAATCAAATCTTACTTTAGCTCTATGACTTCATCATCTAAAAAGATAGAGATAGAATTAGTACCTCCACATAGGTTTATAGTGAGAATAAAAGCAGACTACATGCCTATGGACACATAAACCCATGTATAGATTTATACACATACATAAATATGTGTTTTCCTCATCTAACAAATGTGATTACTGATAGTATTTGCCACAGGAGTATACTATAGATTTTAGTAAAACCAAAGCTAGGAGAATACCCACACATATGTTGGTAGTGAGTATAAAACCAGGAGAATACATGCATATGGACATGTACATTCACACATATATTGCGTATATGTGCGTATTTATCTATAACTTTTTCAAGTCTATTTTACCTCTATATCTCTATAGCTTTTTATCTATCTATCTACACCATTTTGACAGCCTGTGCATCTATTTAATCTATCTATATAATTATTTTGGAACCCTTAAAGTTTAGGCAAAGAAAAAGAGGGATAAATGAGAAGTAGAAACCAACAAGTAGTTCACTACATGTGGAACCATGGGCAAATAAACCCAGAATTCTACTTTTTGGGGACCTGAAGTGTTATCAAGTAAAAGAATGAAATAGGATTGAAATGACTTGCTCAGGGCCACACACCTGTTAATTATATGAGATTAGATATGAATTCAGAAAGATGACTTCTCCTTACTTCAGAACCTGCAGTTCATCCACTGCACCACCTAATTTCCTTATTCTATAACTGAATATGTCTTGTTGGAGGGAACTATTACCTTCTGAAGCAAATCATTTCATTTTTGATAGACAATCACTTTCAAGGTTTGTTTCCCTGATTATATTTACTTTAAATTTACCTCTGTGCAATCTCAAAAGATCATTCATATATTTTCAAGATGAGACCAAAATGTTTAAATTCCCTTCTCTGGAAATTTTCTTCTATAGGTTAAGTATTCTTTGTTCTATTGATGATAATATGCCAAAAGCTCTAGTTTTCTTATCATCATAGATGCCTACACCTTTTTGGTCAGGCTTTTGCTTTACAAGGTTCTTTCTAAAATGTGTTGTTCAGAACTGAATACAATACTCAAATATGATGTGACCAGAACAGCATGAAGTAGGATTCCAACCATTTTCATTCTTGATGGTATAACATTACAATGAAATATAAGGCTCATAAACATTTTTGTTATCCTATTACTTAAATTCATTTTGTAGGAGATAAAACATGATTCTTAACTTAGAGAAATTATGGTATCCATGTAGTCCATTAACATACATATGCATATACACATATACATTCTTCCATGTTTATATGCAAATATATGCAGTGCATCTATAGTGTGCTTATGTTTCTCAGTATATGTATATATACACATGTATGTATTTGTGTTTATATACATATACACATACATGCACTGAAATCTTGCCTCAAATACTTACTGGCTATAATCTGTGCAACCTTGGGCAAGTCACTTAAAGCTGCTTGTCTCAGTTTTCTCATCTGTAAAATTATGTGGAGAAAATGGAAAATTGCTTCACCATCTTTCCTCAGAAAAATCTTAAATAGAATCTGAGAGAGTCAGACATGATTGAAAAATGACTGAACATAAAGTCCTACAATACACAAAGCAAAAAAAAAGAATGTGAGTGTTAATAAAAACAATAACATACTTTTATTTTAATGTAAAGGTTTTTAGATTTATATTAAGGCAATAAAGTGGAAATCCATCAAAAGTACATAATAAAAAATTGACACAATTTTCCATTTGTTTAATTGATCACAGAGTAATAGAAATTATAAGTGCTCAGAACTTAATGCAGAAAAAGGGAATTGTGCATCTCAAGGATTGGAAAAAAATCATTGAGGAAGGGAGACTTCACCTGAGAATTTTAATTTATTTTTTCATTTAAAACTGCTCTAGTTTTCTCCCATAGTACAATATCCTAAAAAAACAAAACAGGAAAGAAATATGGACCATCAAACAATAGGAAATTCTACTTTGTCATGTAAAATACACCTTCTTTCTGCAAAACAAGTGCAAAAACTTTCCATGAAGAGGAGCGTATTATCATCAGTGTTAGGACATTCTGGCTGGTCTTTGCATTGATAAGAGTTATTAAAATTTTTTTTATTGCTGTATTTGTGTTGTTGTTGCTTAAATTGTTTGTTCACTATACTCTGTATCATCTTAAACTAGTCATCTCAAGTTTCCTTTAAACTTCATTATCATTATCAATAATATTCTATTTCAATCATATAATTTTGCCATCCATTTGATAAACACTTGCTTCTTTCATTTCCAGTCCTTTTCTGATGCACAAAGAATGGTTATAAATATTTCTGGCAATATGAGCCATTTTCCTCTATCTTTGCTCTTATTGGGGTTTATAGAGTAATGTATCACTAGATCAAAGGCAATTAACATTTTAATCATTTGAGAGCTATACTTACAAATAGTTTTGCAAAACTATAATAATTCAGAGCTCAAACAACATATTTATTTTCCCAAAATCCATTCAATATTTAAAAGAAATATTTTATTTATTTGCCTTTTCCAACAACATGAAAGAAGTTTTCACCAATCATTTTTGCAAAGTTATGAGTTTTTCATTTTCTTCCCTCCCTGTTACTTCCGCTCTCCCCTGTGAGAAAGCAATCTAAGATTCTACATGTGTAGTAATTATCCTACACATAGATTCACAATAATCATGTTGTGAAAGAAGAAGAAAATCCAAATGGAATGACAAAAAAAAATTAGAGAGTAAAAAAAGACATAAAATATGACAACTTTTAAAAACTGAAGCTAGTAACTTTGGTCTGCATTCAAATGCCACCATTCCCTCTCTGGTTATGGATGGTATTTTCCATCAAAAGGTTTTTGTCTCTGTGTGTGTGTGTGTGTGTGTGTGTGTGTGTGTGTGTGTGCGTGTGCGCGCGCCCGCGCGCCCCTTCTGCAGCAGCTCCACCGCGATCCTCTGCACCCTGGCAGCATGGCTCAGGCTGAATTTGAACAAGCCGCCAAAGAAGTCAAAAACCTGAAATCCAAACCAGATGACCAGGAGATGCTGTTCTTCTATAGTCACTACAAACAAACCACAGTCGGAGATATAAATACAGAGTGTCCGGGTGTGTTGGACTTCAAAGGCAAAGCTAAGTGGGATGCCTGGAGCTCTTTGAAAGGGAAATCCAAAGAAGATGCCCTGAAAGCTTATGTTGCAAAAGTGGAAGAACTAAAAACAAAATATGGAATATAAACGAAACTGGATTCAGATATTAGCGTGCCCTTTTGAAGCTAAACTAAATAATGTTTGATTTCCTAATCCTGTGGTCAAAGTCAAACCAGTGTAAATAATGTGCAGCAGTGAGAGTTGGCATGGCTACTCTAGTCCCATCAGGTTACACAGCTATCTAGCTGTTGAATTGGAGAGCCAAGTAATTAGTAATCTTGGTTCAATAGTTTTTAATAGTTTTCTTTAATCTGTAAATCAATAAAGTGTTTTTGTTACTTTAAAAAACAGGTTTTTTTATAATTGTCTTTGAATATTTGTATTGCTGAAACAAACAAGTCCTTCATAATTGATCATCAACCAATGTTTTTGTTAGTGTATAATGTTTTTCCAGTTCTCATTTCATTCACCATCAGTTCATGAAAGATCTTCCAGTCTTTTCTGAAGTTCCATCCCTCTTGATTTCTTATAAGAAAATAGTGTTGCCTCACCTTCATATACCACAATTTGTTCAGTCAATTCTCAATTGATGGGCTTCCCCTCAATTGCAAATTTTTGCACAACATGAAAAAAGTTGCTATGAATATTTTTTGCACATGTGTGTTTACCCTTTTTCCTCATGTCTATTGGATGCAGACCTAGAAGAGTTATTGCTGGATCAAAGGGTATGCCCAGTTTTATTATTTCCCTTTGAGCATATTTCCAAAATATTCTGGAGAAAGTTTGGAGTAGTTCACCTCTCCACCAACGATGCTTTGGTGTTCCAGTTTTCCCACATCCCCTTCAAAACGGAAGATTTTCCTATTTGATCATATTAGCCAATCTAGGAGGTTTGAGGTGACTCCTCAGAGTTGTTTTAATTTATATTTCCCCTAATAAGTGATGATTTAGAACATTTTGTGTAACTCTAGATAACATTAACATGTTCAACTGATAATTGCCTTTTTATATTTTTTGACCATTCTCTTGTTTCTTAGAAATTTGACTCAGCTTTATATATATTTTAGTTGTGAGTCCTGTATCAGGAATACTAGTTGTAAAAATTACTTCCCAATTTAATGCATTCCTTTTCATCCTGTTGTATTGGTTTAGTTTGTGCAAAAACTTTACCATTTAATTTAATCAAAATTATCCATTTTGTCTTTAATGAAGTTTTCTATCTCTTCTTTGATCATAAACTGCTTCACTTTCTATAGATCTGAGAGATAATTTCTTATTCTTGTAATTGGTCTATGACCTCTCCATTTCTGTCTAAATCCTGTACCATTTTGACCTTAATTTTGTATAGTGTAGGAGATGTTTGTCTATGCTTAGTTTCTGCCATGCAAGCTTCCAGATTTCTGAGCAGTGTTCATTGCAGAATGAGATCTTAACCTAGAAGCTGGAATCTTTGAATTTATCCAATAGCAGATTACTAGTCATTTAATACTGCTTCTTTTACACCTAGTCTATTCCACTGATTCACTATTTCTTAGCCAGTAACAAACAGTTTTGATGACTATTTCCATGTAATATAATTTTAGAATTGGTATGGATTGATCTCCTTCCTTTGTAGTCTTTTTATTTAGTTGAATTGATATTCTCGATCTTTTGCTCCTCCTTATAAATTTAGTTATATTTTTCTACCTGAAAAAAAAGATTTTTTGTTTGATATTGCACTGAATATGTAATTTAATTTAGATAGAATTTTCATTTTTAGTATATTAGTTTGGCCTAACTATTGAACAAGTGATATTTGCCAAATTATTTAGAACTGAGTTTATTTGTGTGAATAGTGTTTAATAGTTGTTTTCATAGCCTCTGAGTCTTTATTGGCAGGTAGACACCCAAGAATTTTATGTTGACTAGTATTACTTTGAATGGAATTTTCCATTCTAACTCTAGTTGCTGTGTCTTACTAGTAATATGTAAGAATGTCGATGATTTATGTGGGTTTATTTTATACACTGTAAATTTGCTATTGTTACTAATTGTTTTATGTAGTTTCTAAGATGATTTTCTAGAGTTCTCAAAGTATACCAGCATAACAACTGCAAAGAGAGAGAGAGTTTTCTTTCCTCATTACCTATTCTAATACCTTCAATATCTTTTTCTTTTATTGCCAAGGCTAACATTTCTAATACAATATTGAAAAAATAGTGATGATAATGAACATTCTTCTTTCAACCATGTATTTACTGAGATTGCTTATATCTTCTCCCCTTATACATAATGCTTGTTAATGGTTTTAAATGGGTAATGCTTATTTTTTTGAGGAACATTCCATTTATTTGCATTCTCTCTAGTATTTTTAATAGGAATGGGGGCTGTATTTTGTCAAAAACTTTTTCAGTATCACAATAGTCATATGATGTCTATAAGGTTTGTTACTGATATGTCAAATATTCAGACAGTTTTTATGAATTTGAACTAACATAGCATTCCTAGTACAAATTCTTCTTGATAAAATTGTATTATTCTAGTGATAACTTGCTGTAATGACTTTACAAAAACTTTGTTTAAAATTTTTTGAATCCATGGTCATTAGGGAAATTGGTCTATAATTTTCTTTCTCTGTTTCGATTCTTCCTAGTAAAGGTATCAATTAGTACATTATTGTCATAAGGAATTTGACAGAATTCTTTCTTCAGACTTTTTTTCCTAATTGTTTATATAGAATTAGGATTAATTTTTCTTTGATAGTATGGTAGAAATCATTTATAAATCCATCTGGTACTGGAGATTTTTTATTAGGGATTTCATTGATGGTATTTAATTTCGGTTTTATGAAATGGGTTTATTTAAGTATTTAATTTTCCTTTAGTCAGAAGAACTTATATATTTTTGTAAACATTCATGTATTTCACCTAGATTGTCCTGGATGTTTTCCTTTATTTTTAAATCATATTAGTCAATAGTTTATCTAATTTTTCATAAAACCAACCCAAAGTTTTAGTAATTCAATATTTTTCTTACTTTTGATTTTATTAGATTATGCTTTGGTTTTCAGATTTATAATTCTGTATTTATGTGGGAATTTTAATTTGTCCTTTCTTTAGATTTTTTAGTTAAATGATAAATTTATTTATCTGTTCTTTATCTATTTTATTTGTCTATGCATTAAAGTTAAAATATTTCCCTTAATTACAGTTTTGACTGAATCCCCCAAGTTTTGGTATGTTGTCTACTTATTATCATTGTCTTGGAGGAAGTTATTTTTTTCTGTGATTAGTTGTTTGACAATTTATTATTTAAAAAAGATTAGGGTAGTTTCCAATTAATTTTATTTCTCTCTCTCCACTAGGCACTTTATTGCATGTGATTTTTATTGTATCATCATCTAAAAAGAAGGCATTCAATATTTCTGCTTTTCTGCATTTTATTATGAGGAGTTTAATGCCCTAATACTTGGTCATTATCTATTCTCATTGAGTTTTTTTTTTTCCCAGACGTCTATCATATATAACTTTTCTAATGTTCTATTCACCTCCTTAACTTAATTATTATTTTTTCATGGTTCGATTTATCTAATTTTGAGAAAGGGAGATTGAGGTCACCCACCAGGGTAGTTATCTATCTATGTCTTCATGTAAATTATTTAACTTATACTCTAAGAATATAAATGATATATTCCTTGGTACTTACATGTTTAGTATTGAAATGACTTAATTGTCTATTATACCTCTTAAGAATATGTATTTTTTTCTTTATACCTTTTAATGAGATCTATTTTTGCTTTAGCTTTCTCTGAGATAAGTATTGTTACCATTACTTTTTTCACTTTAGTTGAAACATAATATATTCTGCTCCAGCCTTTTACCTTTACTCTGTGCGTATCTCTCTACTTCAAATGTGTCTCTTATAATCAGTATTATTATAGGATTCTGGTTTTTAATAGACTCCGCTGTCTGTTCCTTTTTTGTGGGAGAGTTCATCCCATTCACATTTACACCTAAAATTTCTAACACCTTATTACTCTTCATGTTATCTCCTATGTATTTGCACTTTGTTTCCAACTCTTCATCCTATCCCTCCTTACCAGTTTTTTTTTTGCTTCTAAATACCATCTACCTCAATCTGTTGCCCCTTCTGGCAGTGTCCATTATCCCTTTTCTTTCATCTCTCCTCCTCCCTTACTTCTTCCCTCCCTTCTATTAGTACCTTTCCCTTCCCACCCTTTTATGATTTTAATACTTGAAGGGTAAGAAATATTTCTAAACCCAGATGAGTACATTTGTTATTCCCTCTTTCAGCCACATCCATTGATAGTAATTCTCACTCTCTCCCTTATTTCCCTTTTTTGCAATAGGTCCTTTGTGTGTCTTTATGTGATATAATTTATACCACTCTGTCTCTCCTTCCTTGAGTCTCCTTAGAACCCTCCTGTTTTAATGTCATCATTTTATTATAAATTGTTCCTTCAAAATAAACTTATGACTATATGTTCAGCCTAATACTATACTCAATCTATTAGAGTTATGATTCTGAAGAGTTTTGAGAATTTTCCTCACAGATAGCAATGTATCCAGTTTAATTGTACCAAATAGCATACTTTACCCTACCCCACCAAGCATGCCTTCATTTACCTTTTTCATGTGTCTCTTGAATCTTGTCTTTGAAGATCAGATTTTCTGTTCAGCTCTTGTTTTTTTCCTCAGGAAAGTTTGAAAGCAACCTATTTTGTTAAATGTCCATATTTTCCCCTGAAAGTATATGCCCAGTTTTTCTGGGTGGTTGAGTCTTGCTTATAATTTAACAATCTTGACCTCCAGAATATCATATTTGAAGTCCTTTGATCTTTTAATGTTGAAGCAGCCAAATTTTGTGTAATTCTGACAGTCCCTCAGTATTTGACCTTCTTCCTTCTGATCACATGCAAAATTTTCTCCTTGTTTTGATAATTTTGAAGTTTGGCTACAATATTCTTTGGCATTGTCATTTTAGGAATCTTTTCAGGAGGTGATAGGGAAATACTTTTGATAAATTTTTGTCTTCTGATTCCAGGATGTCAGGACAGCTATCATGGACAATTTCTTGAAAAATGGAGTCCAGCCATTTCAGGTTGTCCATTTATTATTGATTTATCTCTCTTGGTACTATTTCCCATTGTTTTTAGTTTCAATTGTTTTACCAGTGAACTATCTAATATTTTCTTCTATTCTTCAATTTTAAAAAAAATTGTTTCACAGATCCTTGATTTTTTTCCTGAAACCACTTTCATTATTTCTCAAGGAGATATTTTTTCTTTTAGTTTTTACATCTCCCTTTCCATTTGGTCAATTATATTTTTTAAAAATACCTGCTATCTTATTCCAGTCATTTAACTGTATTTTGTAAGGATTTGTTTTCTACTGTCACTTTTTGTTACAAGGTGTTGCTTTGCTCTTGTAATTTTCCAGATGATTTTTTTAAATCATATATATATATATATATATATATATATATATATATATATATATATATATATATATATATATATCATTGCTCTTTTTGGTCAAATTTGATAAAATGAAAAGCATAAGGTATAATCTCAAACCTGCCTTAATTTCCATACTACTAATACAGCAAATATAATTACTACTCCACAACATCAACAGCAACTACTACTATCACCAAGCATCATTTTAATGACATTTCAAAGTTTATGAAATCCTTTGCATGTGTCAATTCATTTAATATTCAAAATGACCCTCTGAATTAAGTGGTGATATTATCATTACATAGATGACAAAACTAAGACACATGGTTTTGACTTGCCCAAGTAGGACTTGTCCAGACACTTTCCAGAAATTGTGTCCAAGAAATGATTTAAAACTCACATCTTTTCGACTCAAAGTTCATTTTACTCTTAGTCATTGCATCACCTATCAGTCTCAGTTTCTTATGTCTCTATTTTTTGCAGATTTATAACATTCCTTTTTTTCAAAATTATTATTAGGTTTCTGCAAGACAATGGGATTAGGTTACTTTCCCAAGGTCACACAGCTAGTTAATTATTAAGTGCCTAAGGCCGAATTTGAACTCAGGTCGTCCTGACTCCAGGGCCAGTACCATATCCACTATGCTAACTAGCTGCCCCCAAAAATTATTTTTGTATTTGAAACATTTTTTGCCATTCAGAAATGGTTCCTTCAGAAAGATTTTAAATTTACAAGAGTTTAATCAGAGAAAATTAATGCAAAAACTTGTTACCATTTGATGATTTCCTAATTTTAATTGAATATTTTTACCTTCTTTATTGATATAGGAAAAACTCTTTATTTTTTCTGATAATGATAATCCACTTTTTTCCCCTCTTACATTCCTTTTTCCTACTATAAAAGAAAAAAAGAAATCTCATGCAACACACACATACATATTCCTACTTAAATATCAACACTATCTGGGTGGTACTAAGCATATTCCTTGTCTTGCCACCCTTTACTTTCTTCTTTCTTTCTTTCTTTCTTTCTTTCTTTCTTTCTTTCTTTCTTTCTTTCTTTCTTTCTTTCTTTCTTTCTTTCTTTCTTTCTTTCTTTCTTTCTTTCTTTCTTTCTTTCTTTCTTTCTATCTTTCTTTCTTTCTTTCTTTCTTTCTTGGTTTACTGAGCTTAAATTTCTTTCCCAAGATGATACAGCTAGATAATTAACTAAAGCCAGATTTGAACTTAGGTTCTCCTGATTCCAGGTTTTGTGCTTTACCCCTGAGTTACCCTTCTGCCTACTTTTTTTAAGTATGGATTGGGAAATAGATCAATGCATTCCCCTACCTGTGTAAGAATTGTCAATTGGCACATATCACTGATACTGAACAAGTTCAAGGACCTCAGTGCCTCATCTGTTCTAGAGCTCTCTTCTTTTCCTTCAGTGTCACTAAGAAATTCAGAAGTTGTATAAGAAGGTTCTATTATATTTCTCCTGTCTATATGACATCCCCAGTAACTATAGATCTCTCTGTCCATCTTCCTATGGTGTTAAGAATGATTCATTGTGATAGTTATTCTTTTTTTTATTTATTTATCAAGATTTACACTAGGGCATTTTTTAAATTTTTGTAAAATACTTGTGGGGCAGAATTCAGCTCTTTTCTCTGCTATATCATTTTTATCCAATGTACACATTTTAATTGTTTTTGACACAGAGTAAAAGAAATGTGTTCAAGGGGAGAATGTGGGTTATTTTTAGCAAAGCAAGGGTTATGTCCATGATGGTATTGAAACAAAGGGAAAATCACAAGAAACAAAGTTTTGGGGTAGTTAGTAATCTATTATTAATTAGACCAGACAGAAATAATAAATTGCTGATTCCCCTCATTTACCAACTATGCTCCCTATATCTTTCTAAAATTAAAAGCTCCTAGGAAATGAAAATCAACCCTTCCTTTTAGATATTTAATGATGAGTTAGATTTGAACTTTTTAGGTCCTCCTGCTGAAAACATGGTTTGGCTATAAGAGTTGACTGCTTCCAGTAATCTGGACAAGGCATTCTAACTCCATCCTGATATTTCTTCTTGGATTTCCCCTTCAAGAGCAAGGTCACCTTTAACTTTAAAGTGGGTCTAAGGCAAGGCAAGTGCTTCTTTCAGCAGGGTAAGGATACACTCAAACTGAATTATGTTCGTATTCTGTATAAAAAGACATTAGGTCTCCTAGTTGATTGGTTCCCACATAAGACCGTAGTGTATATTCCTTTAGGCCTTGAAGTAATCTTTTGAATAAGGAAATAAGACAAAAGCTAGAATTTCAAATTAATAATTAGTTATAGATATAATGATATAGGTAATATTTGTCCTTCATTTTCAAAGAAGACCGACATCAGTGATGCCATGACACGCACATGAATTGAATTTGAATGACAGGTTGCTGTCTTAACTCACCAGATCCAGTTTCCCCTCCAGAGCCATCTGGGTACAGTGACCATATTTAAATCAGGACAACTGGAGATGACCCAGAACGAGAGGCAATCAGGGCTAAATGATTTGCCCAATGTCACATAACTTGTAAAAATCAAATTTCTGAGCCCAAATTTGAATTTCCATCCTCCTGACTACAAGATCAGTGCTCTCTCCATTGCCTCACATTAGAGGTATAATCTATGTAGGTATAGACAATATGGGAAAGAATCAGGGGTTTTGTTTCCACAAGGTTGAAAGAGGGTATTGCTAGAATATCACAGATGTCTTTGAGGATGATATTACAAAAGCCAAGATGTCCGGTCTTTGTGGAAAATTGAAAGATACCAGGGGAGAATTTGACAAAAGGAAAGATGATTAAAGAAATAACTTTGCAGAGGTTGAATGAGGGTCTGTTATTTTCCTTTCTCCTTGCTCTAGGAGGTTGCTGCTCACTCCCCATGTTCATTAGTATAATGAGCAGGATGAGGAAAAACATATGGGGGAGATTGTGGCTCTGGCCAATAATTTACACGAGGGGAGCAACAAGTCTTTCAAACTGCATATATGATGCAGCCTTGCCATGATTTGAGACCCCCTTTACTAGAGAGAGAGAGATTACCTTTTACTCATATGTCTTAATAAAAGCCATTTTATTCACTCTGTCCTAAGTATTTATAATTATAAGCATTTGATAGTAGATAATAATTAGTTAGAGATATAATAGCATAATAATTTCTCTCATAGTCTAGGAACATTGATGTGAATCATTTCTTTTTTTCCTTTACTATTTCAAGCATCCTGCAGAGAGTCTGATCCATTGAATATAACACTTGTTGATTTGTTATTGCTGATACAGAGTGGATGGAAAGGATAGATTAAAGAAAAGATGAAGAGAAAGGAATCTTCTGCCGCATTCTAATGATAAAACTTCTGCCTAGAGGGGGTGGAGATAAAGAAGGATGCATTGAAATTTCAAAAAAACTTGTGTACTTGGTGTCTGATAGTATAAATATATAGACAAGAACAGATTCAAAATTTTATATATGTATAACCAAAAAGAGTGATAGCATTATTATAAAGAAAAAAAGGAGGGGATCAATTTATTTTTCATGAAAGAGATGCCTACTATTTGTAATTCATGATAGAATAACTTTAGAGATCCAAGTCTGATCAAATATTCAGACTATTATTTCACTTGTGTGAAGATGACAATCAGAGGTCTGAATAAGTAAATTGCAGGAATCAATAACGCAGATGCTAAAAGAAGAATTCAGGCTTCAGTTCACAGAGGAGTACAGGTCAGAAAGACAAAAGCAAAACAATTTAAAGCAGGAAGGGGCTTTGTAGACTATCTAGTTCAAACTTCACCTCACCACCCCACATCCACCTCCTGCACTTTTTAAAAATATGTGTGAAAACTCAGTACCTATTAAATTATGCACTATCACTGATATTTTGTTTTTTGTATGACCCTTGAAAAACTATTATATACCTCTCTAATTCAGTTCCCTCAAATATACAAAGGAGATAATTTGAGCTGTGCTATTTATCTCACTAAGTTATTACGAAGACCAAGTAATAAATAAAACAGAATTAAAAGTAGATCTTAAAACTCTTTACTAATGTCAGTTATTATGATGACTACAGCTAGGAGAAATGCTATAGTTGCTTCTGCTACTATTGCTAAAGCCTTGACTTCTATATTGTACAATATAGAATTGCACAATATTATTCAATTACTAGCCTATTCATCAAGTCATTAAACATGCACTGATAGGAAAATTAATATGTTTCAGGTAGTAGAGAGACTAGGACAAGAATATGCAAATCCCTGGTCTTAAGCAGCTTACCTTCTTGACAACAAAGAGAGAGGGATAGAAATAGTTTCCAGCATTCTGAAAGGATTTTATAGGATATTTAAAAAGCCATTATTAAAAAATATGAGGTGTCAATGACTTTCAATTGCTTGATATGAAACTTGACCTTCCAATATGTGATATTTTCGAATTCAAGGTTATCATTCACCTACATCTCAAACCCTATTCTTTTTAATTAAAAATAAGTAGGAAAGAGACAAAAAAAGAGGAGGAAGTTTATTTTTAGCCAATCTGAATTTCTTAGATATTCCTTGCATGATGGAGTTGAGTGAGGAAAAACTACCATTGTGTAAATAGAAGGGGAAAAAATGGATGTAAAAGAGGAAAGATTATTGGAAGTCAAGCATCACTTTTCTATTTGAAAGGTAAATATATCTTTTCAATTTATTATTAATTGTTTTATTGATATCTGTAGAATTAGTCAACCACAGATATATGGTTTTCTCCCACACATCCTGAAAAAAAAGAATTGTGAAATAAAAAGAACCAATTGGGTTTAAAAAAAAAACTCAAAAAATTCTCCCTCTTCAGAATAAATGTAGTTTTGGTTCACTATATTATTTCTAAAATTAAGATTTTTTATGAATTATTAAGTATTGTTTACTTTCAGTGATATTTTGATTTATATCACTGTAGACTATTTATTTCTCATCTTGTCTGATTCTGTGTTGCTCCCCTTGCACCATTTCAGATAAGTCTCCTCATATTTCTTTGAACTCCTCTACTTGTTAAAAATTCAGCATTTTTACAAATCTGTGTGTATTCAGCTCCAGGTTTAATGGGTCCACATTTTTTCAGTTCTTTGCAACTCAATTTCACCCTACACTGTTGCTACCTTGATAAATACTAGATTTTTCATTCTTTTGCCTAGTAAAAATTTTAACACTAAATACTCTTATTTATTTTGACAAAAGGTAACAGCAGTTTAGTCACATTTTCCAATTATTCCATTTTTCCCCTTACTGGTTAAGCAAAATGCACTTTATTCTCTTTTGAATTTTAATTAAATGTTTATTCTCATTTTGAACAAATAATGTTTTTTTATACATTAATAAAATATTTTTGTTTAAGAGTAAATAAAATACCCCCTCCCCCACAAAAATATAGACTCGCTTGAGCAATAAAGGGGAGAGAAAAAAATAAAATTAAAAAAAATAGTAATGATTGTAGGTATGGCCAGGTGGTGCAATGGATAAGCACCAGCCCTGGGGCCAGGAGCACTGAGCCCATATCCAATGATCACTCAGCTGTGTGACATGCAAGCCACCCCAACCCTACTGCCCTTCAAAAACCAAAAAAAGTAAAAAAAAAAAAAACAAACCAAAATAAAATAAAATAGTAATAATAGTAGGGGTGGCTGGGTGCTGTTAATTATTTTTCTTCTTCTAAAAGTTCACAAATTATTTTAAATTACCAAGCTTTCTTTGACTGCAAGGTTCTTCATCTTTTGTCTGTCATTGACAAAAAAAATAATACATTGATAAGGTAGGATTATGAAGGACAGAGTTTTGTACTCTCTGTTTTGAAATTCATTCATCATCAAATTTCTTCTGTATTTTCTATGCTCACTTTCTTGTACATATTATATATAGTTTTGCTTTATGAGACTTTCCAAGAATATATACAAATAAAGAATGTCATTATGTAGAGAGCCCCAATATACATTCAGTCATTAACACAGACTTTAATTCTTTTCCTATTTATATTTTCCAATTACATGCAAATATAGTTTTTGAAACTCATTCTTTTTCAAGCTTTTCAGTTCCACAATTTTCTACCACCTTCTCTTCTCTCACCTGATTATATATAGATTCTACAGGTGCAATTGGAACTAGCACTTTTTGAGAATATTTCAGTGAATTGGTCTTAATTTATTCATTAAATTCCCCTTGATTAAGAGAAATTGCAAATCTAGACCAATGAACCTTTCTAATAAATGATAATGGTGACATTCTCATATTAACTTTTTGCTGATCTCAAATTCAGAGAAATATAAAAGCTGATTCCAATCTTAGGGTAAATGTCCATAGATCTGATTCCATTGACTATATTTATAAGTCTGCTACATACTTTCTTTTTTGAAAAAATATGCAAAGACAATTAATTTGGAAAGAAAAGTTAAGGTATACATTTGCATTTATGTATAAATTAAGAGTATTTTCATAATTGCATATTATTTTCATTATGAGGTTACAATGACACACTTTTGATTAAATGCATTGACTTTGTAATACACTTGGTGAGAATCAACCTGAATAAGCTTTTCCTCCTTAACCTATGAGGAAAACTCTATGAGAACAAGAAATTGTATAACCCTCTAAATATTCAGTATAGTATTCTAAATATATATGTAAATATAAATATAAACATATAGACAGAAACCCAGAAGCATATTATTTGTATGTTTACATACAGATAAGCAGTCTATACATAAATATATAAGGTACGTAGATAGATAAGGATAGATTCTTTGATATGTGTGTATATACATATACATAAAATGAATGAAACTACTTCTTTGAAAATCCATCTACTGCTTCCCTTCTTTAGAATACACATCCATATTTTCATTATGGTTCTAGTGAGAATCCTATGCATCAATCACTAATATTATTTTAATTTGATATTAATAAATAGATCAATAAAAGATAATTTTGTACCAGCATCTGTTATCAAAACATCAAGGGGTGACTACAATTATTGTTCAAAGAAAAAAATACCTCATTAAAATTGCATGATTTCAAGAAATATCAATGATAATCAGATCCTATAAAACTTGAATAAATGAAGGAAAAGTCATCTCTGTCTGTCTCTGTCTGTCTTCCAGGTTTGTAAATATTATATTCTGTACTCAGTTATCATATGATTTTGACTTCCATACTTCTACATCTTTCTGCTTATATTTTTCCATATATGAATAAGTATAGAGGCTAAAGAATCCCAACAAATCAGAGATTCTGTTTGGGTAATGAAAATTTTGAATATTTCTGAATAAATTATTTGTAATAACTTCACAGTTACCACAGGCAACAAAAGTAGATTCATGGAGTTGTCTTATCCCTTGATGAAGGTAAGGTGGCAAATAAAAATATGAGTAAGAAAGGTTTCCAGGGAAATAACTCAGCTCTTTTTTTCCCATGCACTCTATGTCCTTCAAATAATACTGTGAGGAGAAAATATATACATATGTATATGCATGTATATACATGCACGTGATGGTTTACTTCAGTGAAATAAGAATTAACTGGCCATAGATTAGAGTTTCAACAAAATATTAATAATTCAGTTTTCTAAACATGAAGAATATACTTAAACCACATATCATCATGCAATTTTTTTAATTGATGTATGTGATCATGCTGAATGTATGTGACCATAAAAAAGCATTTGTAGAAAAAGTGAACATTTGAATCATCTATTTTAAAATAAAATTCTAGAGATCAAAGATCTGTATAATGATATAGTACATCCTTTTCCCATTTTTTCAAAATTTTAATGTTCATGGATAAGAATCCTTCACTGTGCAATTCTATTTAAATAGAGAATTTATGTCAAAACAGCATTTCTAAAATCAGAGGTTGATTATGACTTGAGTATTAAAAATATGAAGGTAGTTTGAAATATATATATATATATATATATATATAATCAACTTTTAAAAATAATACATTATTTTAATAAATTCAGCTATGTGGATTATTTTGCATCTAAACTATAAACATATGAATATAAGTTAATAATCCTGTAAATTATATAAGTTTAAAAATATCTCAACTAATGTAAAAATTGTGTATTGATTGAGTAAAATAATGAATGAAAACTTGGATGAGTTCCTATTTGTCTGTATCAATTCGTTCTTATTGCCAAGTATCTTCTTAACTAGAGAGATTAGGAATCATTAAAAGCAAGATGAATTCTTCAGTAATTTGACTTAATTTTAAACTAGATTTATTTTGAAAAAGTCATGCAAATTAAATATTTCCCAGTATTAATGTTATTTTAATAGTAAGGAGCTAGAGGACACTAAAAAGTCATGACTTGGATGAATTTTTAATTAGTCTTCATAGACTTTAGAAAAATACTAAAGATATGGAAAACTAAAATTGTTTTAGTCCCAAAGTTAGACATACTGACTTTTGTTGTGTTAATTTTCTACCACAATAAGAAAATCAATCAGTGAAGACTTTTAAAGTACCTCTTCTTTGGCCATGTTTTTGGTAAAACAACTCTAAGCAGAACTTAAGGAACCCAAAACAACTTTCCACATCTAAAATTTTATAATTTAGAATAGAAAAACATAGGAAGAATACATAAAGGATTCCTAAAATAGTTTGTATATGTAAGTTGTCCAGAATTTATGCTATTTAGCATAAACATATATACATAATATATACATATATGTAGATATATATAAAATTTGCCAAAATATTATGTAACTCCATTAAAAATACATTGATAGCCAAATTCTTCTTTGTTAAGATTGATCCTAGATTTGGGTTTATGGAATTATAATCAGAGAAAGCTGAGTTCACATCCTTCTACATATACTCAGTGAGAGTTTTCACTGAACCATTCTCCTGGAAAATGAGGTAAATGAAGAAGAGGAACAGGGAAAGATAGAGGTAGTGAAAGAGAAGACTGATGCAATACAATTGTTTCACCCTAAACCTATAATAGCAAAAGAAGAATATAGATCTATTATTTTTTTTAAATTGCAATTATTAAAATGTTTTAAAGAATCACAGGTGCCTGTGTGTATAAATTTCCACATCTTCATTCCTATCTAAATAATCTCATATTTTAGAAACAAAAATTAAATATAATGGTCCCCTTTTCTCTAAAAACCACTAAAACTTTAAATTAAAATTCATATTTAAATTATTATACTTACATTTTAGATAATGCAAGTATTTTAAAGTACATTTTTAAAAAATGAAATATAATATCAATTTTTTCTCTATCTTTTTCCACAGTCCTTTTTTTCAATTTATATACTTCTCATTTTTGCCTCTATTACTAAGCTTTAATAATAATTACAAGAGCTATGGGACAGGAACATAAATATAATAATATTTAATAAGAAAGGTAAATATAATATGTATCAGTATAATTGGAACTTCAATATAATACAAGTGCATGATAAAATTAAACATCTGGGTAAAACATAAGAGATCATGCAAAATCAATATGTTGAAAAGGAGAATGACTTCCAGCCAAGATGGCGGAGAGAAGACAGGCACAAGTCTAAAGTGCGCTGATCTTTCCCCATCTATCATATGAAACAAACCTCTTAAAAGAAATCTGACCCACAAAAGCCAGAAAGAAAAGCCAGGAGAAAAAACATCTACGTCAAAATTTGTCTCCCTCAGCAGCACTGGAAGAATTCAAGCAGGTGAGTCTGGGAGCAGAGGGCGGATCAGACCCCATCAGTCAGATTAGCAGCTGAATTGGAGCTGGGGAGTCTGAGGACCCAAGAGCTGGAGCAGCTGGATCAGTGGTGGGGCTAGATGATGGGGCTTGAGTCAACTAGGGAGCAGGGGCTGACCCTCTGGAGCTTGCCAATAGGGATGAAGGGAGAGTTCCAGTGCAGGATAGCTGTGGACACACCATCCCTGGGCAAATCTGGTCTGAAGAGTCCATTGCTGCTGAGGCCTCTTCCCAGAACAAACAAGTGCAGACTACTTGTGCCTCAGGCACAAGTCTGTGAGCAGAAGAACCAGCCCAGCTGACAATAGGGAGAGTGATGACCTCAGGCCAGGGCAAAGCCTAAAATTGATTGAAAGAAAAAGGATTAATTAGGTCCAACTCCTCCCTTCAAGCTAAGGGAGAAGGCCTCAATCAAGGTCACAGATACTCGAGAAAGCAACCAGCACCTCCTACTGGCCAGCCAGAGAAAATGCACTCAGTGAGTATAGCCTCTATTGATCCCAGGTCCCTGTGAACTAGCCCCTCCCCAACTCAAGAAGGGTCAGCGTAAAGGTGGATCCGTACAAAAATTCTTAGAAGAGAAAGATCCTAACTCAGAGAGACCTAGAACCTATGAGGAGAATATGACCTAGTCTTCAACACAGAAAGACTTCCTTGAAGAAATAAGGAAGGAGTTTAAAAATCAACTGGAAAATTTGGGAGAAACAATTAATAGCTTGCAACAAGAAAACAAATCCTTAAAAAATACAATTGGACAAATACAAAATGAGAATAAATCTCTCACATCATCAATTGGACAAATACAAACTTAGAATAATTCTCTCAGATCTCCAATTGGACAAATGCAAAAAGAAAATAATTCTCTCAAAACTTCAACTGGTCAAATGGAAAGCTCTTTCAAAAGTAGAATGGAACAATTGGAAAAGGAGTAGCAAAAAGTTAATGAAGAAAACTCCTCTCTAAAAAAAAGAATGGAATCTGCAGAAACTAATGACTCCATGAAACAGCAAGAGGCAGTTAAAAAACCACATAATATAGAAGAAACTGTAAAATACCTCATAAGCAAAACCACTGACCTGGAGAATAGGTTGAGGAGGGGCAACCTGAAAATTATTGGACTTACTGAAAACATTGAAGAGAAAAAAACCTGGACTTAATATTACAGGATCTAGTGATGGAAAACTGCCCTAATATCAAGGAACCAGAGGGAAAAGTAGTTATTGAAAGAATACTTTCATCCCCTTCAGAAAAAGATCCTAAAAAGAAAGCAACAAGGAATGTTGTGGCCAAATTCAAGAACTATCAGGTAAAAGAGAAAATCCTGCAAGCAGCCAGAAAGAAACAATTTAAATATCAAGGAGCCACAGAAAGGATTACACATGAGCTGGCTACGTCAACATTAAGGGATTGAAAGGCCTGGAACGAGATATTTCAAAGATCAAGGGAGCTTGGAATGCAGCCAAGAATCCACTATCCCACAAAATTGAGCCTTCTCTAACAGGAAAAAAGATGGACATTTAACAAAATGGAAGAATTCAAAAAATTCCTGATGAAAAGACCAGAATTAAATAGAAAATTTTGACATCAAACAGGAGGTTCAAGATACACATAAAAAGGTAAAAAAGAAACAGAATAAAGGGGGACAGGATGGAAAAAAAATTTCTATTCAATAAGTTGAAACTAGCTATATTCCAGCAGGAGTAAAATGATTCTCATAAATCTTGAGAACTGTAACTCTAACAGAGAGAATATACCTAGCCAGAAGTGATGGACATTCATGAACTATCCATGAGACTGCTATACAATGGGATGTAACTGGTTTAACTGCACTTGGGAGAAAGACTCTAATAACTCTCCAGAATTTTAACTCAATTAGACATAATGTACTTAGCTAGAAGTGACAGATACCCAGAATTTCCTATGAATCAGATAAAATGATCTAAAAAACACCACCTGGGACAGGAAGGAGATGGGAGGAGGGAGGGGATGGAATGGGGTAAATCTCATTGCAATAATAGGAACAAAATGCCTATAGTAATAGAGGGGAAGAAGGGAGAAGATGGGAACCACCTGAATCTGAATTTTCTCATCAGACTTGGCTTAAAGTCAATTTACACATGCTTAGTTAATTTAAAAAACATCTAACCTTTCAAGGATTAAAAGGGGGAAAGGAAGGGGGGCCAGAGAAAGGGAGGGCGAGTGGGAAATAGGGGAACTAAAATAAAGGAGGGGAAGGGAAAAGGGAAAAAGAGAAAGAGAAAAGAAACGGGAGGAGGTGATGTCAGAGGGCAAACACACTGAAGTGGGTGGTATTCAAAAACAAAATACTGGTGAATATGGATAAGGGGGTGGAAGGGGGAAAATACAAACAGAGGGAAGAAAGTATGGAGGGCTATAAAGAATTAGTAATCATAACCTTGAATGTGAAAGGGATGAACTCTCCCTTAAAATGTAATAAATAGAAGATTGGATTAAAAACCAGAATCCAACAATATGCTGCTTACAAGAAACTCATTTGAAGGAGAGATACATATAGAGTAAAGGTAAAAGGTTGAAGCAAAATATATTTTACTTCAGCTGAAGTAAAAAAAGCAGGGGTAGCAATCCTTATCTCAGAAAAAGCAACAGCAAAAATAGATAGTATTAATAGACATAAGGAAGGAAATTTTATCCTCCTAAAAAGACATAGACAATAAAATAAAAGACATAGACAATAAAGCTTTTTCAACAATGAATATATATGCACCCAATGGGACAGATTCCAAATTCTTAGAGGAGAAGCTGAAAGAACTACAGGAAGACCTAGAGAGCAAAACTCTACTAGTGGGACACCTCAAACTCCAGCTCTCAGATCTAGATAAATCGAATAATAAAATAAACAAGAATTTAAGGAGGGAAATAAATTTTTAGCAAAATTAGACAAGCTAGACTTATGGAGGAAATTGAATGGGGATAGAAAGGAATATACCTTTTTCTCTTCGGAATATGGACCTTATACATAAATTGGCTATATACTAGGACATAAAAACATAATTATCCACTTCAGAAAGTTAGAAACAGTGAATACATCTTTCCCAGATCACAATACAATAAAAGTCATATGCAATATTGGGCCAAGGAGATATAGAGCCAGAACCAGTTGGAAACTGAATAATCTCATTTTAAAGAATGAGTGGACCAAAAAACAAATTATAGAAAGAATTAACCATTTTATCCTAGATAATGATAATGTAACAACACATCAAAAGCTATGGGATTCACACAAACTGGCTCTCAGGGTATATATTATAGCTTTAAATGCTCACAAGAATAAATTGGAGAAAGAGGAAATCAATGAACTAAACATACAACTAAAAAATTAGAGAAAGGATGAATTAATAATCCGTAATTAAATACCAAACTAGAAATTCTAAAAATTAAAGGAGAAATTCATAAAATTGAAAGCAAAAAAGTATTGAATTAATAAATTAAGCCAAAAGTTGGTATTATGAAAAAAAACAATAAAATTGACAAACCTCTGGTCAATTTGATTAAAAAAAAGAAAGAAGAAAATCAAGTTGCTAGTATCATAAATGAAAAAGGTGAACTCACCACCAATGAGGAGGCAATCAAAGTAATAATTTGAAATCATTTTGCCCAACTCCATGCCAATAAATTTCATAATCTAAGTGAAATGGTTTAATATTTACAAAACTCTAAGTTGTCCAGGTTAAATACCTAAACAACCCTATCTCAGAAAAAGAAATTCAACAAGCCATCATTGAACTTCCCAAGAAAAAATCTCCAGGGCCTGATGGATTCACAATTGAATTCTACCAAACATTTAAGAAACAATTCATTAAAATTCTATATAAAATCTTTGGAAAAATAGGGAAAGATGGAACTCTGCATGACTCTTTCTATGAAACCAACATGGTTTTGTTACCTAAACCAGGAAGTGTTAAAACAGAGAAAGAAAATTATAGACTTATCTCTCTGATGAATATAGATGCAGAAATCTTAAATAAAATCTTAGCAAAATGATTACAAGTTATCACTAGGATAATACATTATGATTAAGTAGAATTTATCCCAGGAATGCAGAGAAGCTTCAATATTAGGAAAAGTGTTACTATACTCGATTATATCAACAACAAACCTATCAGAAATTATATGATCATATCAATAGATGCTGAAAAAGCTTTTGCCAAAATATAGCATCTATTCCTACTAAAAACACTAGCAAGAGTAGGAATAAATGGACTGTTCCTTAGAATAATTATCAGTATCTATCTGAAACCATCAACAAGACTTATAATGGGGAGAGGCTAGAGGCATTCCCAATAAGATCAGGGGTGAAACAAGGGTGCCCATTATCACCACTACTATTCAATATTTTATTAGAAATGTTACCTTCAGCAATTAGAGAAGAAAAAGAAATTGAAGGAATTAGAATTGGGAAGGAAGTGACAAAACTCCCACTCTTTGCAAATGACATGATGGTCGAACTAGAGAATCCCAAGAAATCATACAAAAGACTACTGGAAAAAATTAGCAATTTTAGCAAAGTTTCAGGGTATAAAATAATCCCTCATAAATCCTCAACTTTTCTAAATATGTCTAGCAAGATACATCAGGAAGGGCTAGAAAGAGAAATCCCATTCAAAGTAACCTCAGACAATATAAAGTACCTGGGGGTCTATTTGCCAAGACAGAGTAAGAAACTTTTTGAAAAAAATTATAAAACCCTTCTCACACAAATTAAATCAGATTTAAGCAACTGGGCAAATATCAACTGCTCATGGATAGGTAGAACTAATATAATAAAAATGACAACTCTAGCAAAACTAAACTACCTGTTTAGTGCCCTACAAATCAAAATTCCAAAAAATTACTTTTAAATGTTAGAAAAAATTGTAAGTAAATTCGTATTCAAATTTCCAGGAGCTTAATGAAAAAACGTGCAATAGAAGGTGGCTTAGCCCTACCCGATCTAAAATTATTTTATGAAGTCATCAATACTGTTTGGTACTGGCTAATAAATAGAGTGGTGGACCAGTGGAAAAGACTAGGTACAAAAGCGGGAGACGATTATAGTAATCTGCTGTTTGAGTCTGGCTATTGGGATAAAAACTCCCTCTTTGGTTGAAAACTGCTGGGATAATTGAAAGTTAGTATGGAAGAAACTGCTGAATAGACCAACACCTAACACCCTTTCCCAAAATAAGATCCAAATGGTTACAGGACTTAGACATAAAAAACAATACTATAAGCAAATTAAAAGATCATGGACTAATTTAACTGTCAGATCTATGGAAACGGGGACAATTAATCTCTAAGGAAGAGTTTGAGAACATCATCAAAAACCAACTTGATGATTTTGATTACCTAAATTAAAAAGCTTTTGCACAGATAAAAACCACTGTAACCAAGATCAAAAGATATGTAGTAATTGGGAAACAATATTTACAACTAATATTTCTGACAAAGGATTCATTTCTAAAATATACAGAGAACTGAGTTATATTTTTAAAACAAAAAGGCATTCCCCAATTGGCAAATGGTCAAAGGATATGCAAAGGCAATTTACAGATAAGGAGATCAAAGCAATCCATAGCCATATGAAAAATTGCTCTAAATCATTATTTATTAGAGAAATGCAAATTAAAGCTTCTCTGAGGTACCACATCACACCTCTCAGATTGACAATGTGACCAGAGAGGATAATGATCGTTGTTGGAAGGGTTGTGGGAAATCTGGGACATTATTACACCGTTGGTGGAGCTGTGAATTCATCCACCCTTCCTGGAGAGCTATCTGGAACTACACTCAAAGGGCAACAAAAATGTGCATACCCTTTGACCCAGCAATACCACTACTGGGTCTATACTCTGAAGAGATGATGAAAAAGGGTAAAAACATCACTTGTACGAAAATATTTATAGCTGCCCTGTTTGTGGTGGCAAAAAATTGGAAATCAAATAAATGTCCTTCAATTGGGGAATGGCTTAGCAAATTGCAGTATATGTACATTATGGAACACTATTGTTCTATTAGACACCAGGTTGGATGGGATTTCAGGGAAGCCTGAAGGTTTTTGAATGAGCTGATGCTGAGCAAGTTGAGCAGAACTAGAAAAACATTGTATAACCTAACAGAAACATGGAGGTAATGTTCAACCTTGAAGGACTCGCTTATTCCATCAGTGCAACAATCAGGGACAATTTTGGGCTGTCTGCAAAGGAGAGTGCCATGTGTATCCAGATGAAGGGCAGTGGAGTTTAAACAATGTTCAAGGACTATTCCCTTTAATTTAGAAAAAAACAGATATCTTATTGTCTGATCTTGTTACCTCTTAGACTTCTTGTCTCTTCCTTAAGGATATGATTTCCCTCTCTTCACATTCAGTTTGGATCAATGTACAACATCAAAACAAAGTAAAGACTGACAGATTACTTTCTGTTGGGGGGTGGGGGGAGGGAAGTAAGATTGGGGGGGGGGATTGTAAAACTCAAATAATATCTTTTACAAAAAACTATTTAAAATGTTGAAAAAGAAATATTGTTGGGATCTAAGTTTGGGATCCCTGTTCATTAACTCATTCATTCGTTCATTCAACTTACTTAACTTTTTGTTCCAGTGATACATTGTTCATGTTTAATGGTATATTTACGTTTTTGCTATTTGAAAAGTAGAAGAAAATATTTAATTCTATCCTTTCTTTGACACAAAGAAGCTCTCAATTAAATTGCTCTTCATATTGTAGATTCCCTTGTGAGAGGTAAAAATATGAATAGTTTGTAGCTCATACTTTAGAGGGCATTATAAAATTTTTCCTTTATCATTAAAAATGAATGCTCCACCATGACTGATCTCAAATTACAGAAAGAAAATAAGCTAATCCTCTAGGAGGCAACAGGGTGAAATAGCAAAAAAATGAAATTTGAATCCAAACTTATGACTTTGAATATGACTTTGAAGAGTTCTATTAACCTCTTTGAGTTGCCTCTAAAACAATATGACCTTTAAGTTTCATTGAAGTCAGAGAACCAAGTTCCCTCTTTTTTCTTAAAATTTACTCTCCATGTTTCTCTATCATCTTTGTGTTAGGGGAAAATATATGGACATTCACTTTTGTTATAGGCTATCCCTTTTAACTTTTCCCTTTGAATTCATTTCCTCCCTCCTTACCCTTGTCTTCTTCACAAGCTTGCTCTATTAAAAATGGTCTCTATCTCTCTCTCTCGACATCAATCCAATTGTATCCAGAAAATACGAATGAGGGGTGAGATTTAATACACAGAGAAATGGAATAAAAAAGAGATCATTTTAGGAGAAAAAAACCAGTGAAATGTGATTTTTCTAGAGATAATTTCTAAACAGACTTTTGAAAGAAGCCTGCAATTTTAAAAGGTAAAGGTAAGTCAGATGTACATGACAGAAAAATATGTAAAACATTGTGTAAAGTGACTTCAATTTACTACAATTTCTGGGATATAATGCCATCATCCCTCTCTGCTACAGAAATGTAATTATCACATAAGACTATGGTGTCCTCAGTAGAACATTGGACTTTTTTGTGCCTTGTGTGAACAGAAAAAGGATTTTGTTTGTTTGTAATTATCTCTCTTTAAAACCGTATTCGAGATGAAAAATAGTGAAATATTGGAAATACTTTCATCAGCTTTTGGCCTCAACTGGGTAATTCCTATATATCAGAAACATACGCCAAAATTCCATTACCCTCAAGTCACTAAGAATCACTTTGAGAAGAGTATAAATGAAAGCAAAATGGTATTCTAGTTCACTCTTACTAAGATCTAAAATAATAAGTTCACAAATCTTAGTTAAACCTCTATTGCATGAAGGACTTTAATTTGAAGATACAAATTCAAAATATTAATCTGTATTTCTTAGGATCTTACACTCTTGGAAGCCAGGTAATACTGAAGAAATATTATTGAACTTCTCAAGAAGATAAGAGATTGAATTTCACTTCAGATCTTTATTAGCTGTTTGACCATAGGAGAGACATAAAACCCTGGACTCTTTCATTATTGTATGAATATTAACAATGATGTTACAAAAGTATTTTAAAGATTAAATTAGATGATACATGTGAGGTACTTTGCCAACCTCAAAATGAAAGAAGAACTAAAGCATTTATTAAGCATTCACTGCATATAAAACATAGCACACAACCATGGGGATACAAGTAGAAAATCATGAGATTTCCTATTCTTCAAACATCTTGAAGTAATCTACATGGTGTATATGTTGATTTTCCATATAGCATAATGCAATCTAATTCCAATTTGTCATTATACATAAATATCACATTAATTTATTTTGAAAGGTATGAAATAGCAGAAAATTCTTTGACTGACTATCCAAATATATTTCAATTATGTTACTTAGAAAGGGGGAATTATGAAATAAATTTTCATACTTTATGTGCAGGTATAGTTTTATTGTAAATTAGAAGAAATTAAATCACTGGACTGTTCATGATGCAATTGAAGTGAGTGCCTTTTTAAGACTGTGTTCCCTACATTCAATTTAAAATTAAAGTAGCATTTCAGGCATAGTTATAAATAGGAATGGGTGAGTGCAATTAAATTGGTTGACATGGGTTAATTACATTTTCATGAAATTCAGGTTGGATATTTTTTGTAAAAAGAAATGAGTTCTACTTGGGTATATGCTGCTCTTTATTGAGAAATCAGTATGGAGATCAGAATCTGACTAAACATGATTTGCCCATGTCATTTTCAGATAGTAGGATCACCTTTCACAAATCAGTAATCTACTTCTCTATTACATTATTGAATATCTTAATTCAAATACTACTGTTTCTGCATGATGGTTCCTGGGTCATGAATATGGATTGACTTCATTTAATTTTCAATTCTGTTAGCTATCAGGTTAATGCAAATGGCTTAGTCTTAATTTGCAGAGAGAAAATTCTCAATTCAGAGTGAGCCTAATACTGTAACTCTGCTTACCTACTGGAAGCAGGACTAAGAACATACTAGGATCTCTACTTTTTCATGTCTGGTTTCAGTTACAGCTTGATAAGGCAAAAAGAATATTCTTTTGGATTTAAGTTAATTGAAACTCAATGGCAATAGCTATGCACATATTTCATGCATCCCTTACCATGGCACAGAACACTCTTTTTTAAACTATCTATTCTACTGAGGGAAAAAAAAAATAAGAAAATAAAATTGTTCGGTTGTTGAAGATTAACAATGCTCATAATTGTTGCACCTTCTGCCTCAAATTCTTTTATCGAAAGTCTAGAACTTTGGTTAATTAGGTTTTTTTTTTATTTCCAGTGTCTGAAAAGTTAGCCATTGATCTTCTGGCATCCCAATTGTCTTCTTGAACTAGTTCTCACTTAATTTTCTCTCTACTCCTAAACAACAACAAAACCAGTTAGACTAAAAAAAAATCTGTTTCCATACATACATTAAGTACAAAAGACACAAGTATAAAAGAAAAAATGCAAAATCAATAACAGAAATAGTTTTCCCAAAAATCTTTCAATGGATTAGGTATTTTTATGGGCCCTAGAAACTAAATTTTTCTTTTTATACATATGAGAATTTGAATTTCCATATAGTTCGGTTTCTACCTGAAAGATTACACAAATTTTTAATACACTACAATTCTCAATGATCAAGATCAAGTTCCTTTTGGAGAAATAAAATGATTGCATTGTATAGTTATTTTAAGATTTTTAGCCCTTCTGTATTTTCTGATGAATCTGGTCTTTTTATAAAGTGTTATCAACCAGCTTAGCCAAAATATATCAAACTAACATTTAGATGCTTTCACAAAAATAATAATATAAATCTGTTGCTTCAATGATTATTATAACTATGGAGCAAACATATTCTTCACTAAGATAAAATTTAAAAGGTTCTGCTTGTTTTGGTTTTAAAATCTGTACTACACTGGCCAAGATGGCGGAGAGAAGACAGGCACAGTTCTAAAGTCTCCTGATCTCTTCCCCATCTATCACATGAAACAAACCTCTTAAAAGAAATCTGAACCAGGAAATCCAGAAAGAAAAGCCAGGACAGGAAGATCTACCTCAGGATTTGTCTCCCGCAGCAGCCTTTGCTGAGTACCAGTGGGTGAGTCTGGGCTCCAAGGGAGGAATAGCCCAGGATCAGCCAGATAAACAGCTGAATTGGAACCTGGAGTCTGAGGGCCCGAGAGCTGGACCTGCTGGACCAGTGGTGGGGTTGGATGAAAGGGGCTTGGGTCCGCGGGGAAGCAGAGGTGCTGGTGTTGGTGCTGTCCCCCTGGAGCTTAGGGAAGGGGCTGTGGGGAGACATCTGGTGCAGGAGAGCCATGGACACCATTGCTGGGCTGGCTCCTCAGGTCTGAGAAACTCTGAGTCCATGCCTCCATTGCACTGATGCCTCCTCCAAAACAAAGAATTGCAAACTACTTCTGCCTCAGGCCCAGGTGTGTGAGCAAAAGAACCAGCCCAGCTGAGGAATGACCTCAGGCCAGGGTAAAGCCCTCCATTGATTGAAGGCAAAAGAATTCAAGAACTCCAATTCCTTCCCTCAAGCAAAGGGAGAAGGCCTCTCAACCAAGGTCACAGAAACTCCAGAGAAAGTAACCAGCACCTCCTACTGGCCAACCATAGAAACTGCACTCAGTAAAGCCTTGGCGATCCCAAGCCCAGGTGATCCAGCCCCACCCCCAGCTCAAGGTCTTAGCATAATGAGTAAGGGTCAGCGGAAAGATGGATCCATAGAAACATTCCTGGAAGGGAAAGACCCCAACCTGGAACCTCTGAGGAGAATACAATCTGGTCTCCAGCACATAAAAACTTCCTTGAAGAAATAAGGAAGGAGATTAAAAATTTGGGAGAGACAATTAATACCCGGCAGCAAGAAAACAAAACCTTAGAAAGTACAATTGGAGAAACACAAAAGGAGAAGAAATCTCTCAGATCCTCAAATGAGCAAATGCAAAAAGAAATTAATTCTCTCAAAACCTCAATTGATCAAATGGAAAGCTCTTTCAAAAGTAGAATTCACCAACTGGAAAAGGAGTTGCAAAAGGTTAATGAAGAAAATTCCTCCTCCCCCAAAAAGAATGGAGTCTACAGAAACTAATGACTCCATGAGACAGCAAGAGTCAGTTAAACAAAATCAAAAAATAGAAAAAATAGAAGCAAATGTAAAATACCTCATCAACAAAACCACTGACCTCGAGAATAGATCGAGGAGGGGCAACCTGAAAATTATAGGACTTCCTGAAAACATTGAAGAGAAAAAAAGCCTGGACTTAATATTACAGAAGCTAGTGATGGAAAACTACCCTGATATCATGGAATCAGAGAGCAAAGTAGTTATTGAAAGAGTACATCGATCCCCACCAGAAAAAGATCCTAAAATGAAAACACCAAGGAATACTGTGGCCAAACTCCAGAACTATCAGATAAAAGAGAAAATCCTGCAAGCTGTCAGAAAGAAAAACATTAAATATCAAGGAGCCACAGTAAGGATCACGCAGGACCTGGCTGCATCAACTTTAAGGGATTGAAGGGCCTGGAACGAGATATTTCGAACAGCATGGGAGCTTAGAATGCAGCCAAGAATCTACCTTCCTGCAAAGCTGAGCCTTCTCTTCCAGGGAAAAAGATGGACATTTAATGAAATGGAAGAATTCCAAAAATTTCTGATGAAAAGTCCAGAGCTAAACAGAAAATTTGCACATCAAAAGGGAGGTTCAAGAGACACATGAAAATGTAAAAAAAAAAGGGGGGGTGGTAAAAGAAAAAAATGCAATCCAGTAAGTTGAAACTGGCTATATAACAGCAGGGGGAGGGGAAGAGACTCTCATAAATCCTGAGAAATGTAACTCTAATGGAGAGAATATACCTAGCCAGAAATGATGGACATTCATGACCTATCCATGAGACTGCTATCTAATGGGATGTAACTGGCTTTAAACCCACTTGGGAGAAAGAATCTAATAACTCTATTCAATAGAATATAATGAACTAGAAGGGATAGACACTCAGAATTTTCTATGACCCAGATAGAATGATCTTCAAAAAAACACTACCTCCCTAAAAAGGGGGACAGGAAAGAGATGGCAGGGGGGAGGGCATTGAATGGGAGAAATCTCATTACACTAAGAGGTACAAAAAAACCTATGGTAATAGAGGGGAACAAGGGAGCAGAGGAGAAACACTTGAATGTTCTTCTCATCAGACTTCGCTAAAAGTCAACCTACACATACTCAGTTAACTTATAAAACATCTAACCTTTCAAGTATTAAAAGGGGAAAAGGGGACGGGTAGATGGAGAAAGGGAAGGGGAGTGGTGGAAATAAGGGGAAATAACAAAAGGAAGGGAAGGGAAAAGGGAAAAAAGGGAAAGGGAAAGAAAGGGGAGGGTATGATATAGGAGGGAAAAGACTGAAGGGGGTGGTATTCAAAAACAAAATAATGGGAAATATGGATAAAAGGTGGGGAAAGGGGACAAATACAAACAGAGGGAAGATAGCACAGAGGGCAATAAAGAATTAATAATCATAACCTTGAATGTGAATGGGATGAACTCTACCTTAAAACGTAAGCAAATAGCAGAGTGGATTACAAACCAGAATCCTACAATATGCTGCTTAAAAGAAACTCATTTGAAGCAGAGAGATACATACAGAGTAAAGCTAAAAGGTTGGAGCAAAATATATTTTGCTTCAGCTGAACTAAAAAAAGCAGTGGTAGCAATCCTTATTTCAGACAAAGCAGTAGCAAAAATAGATAGCGTTAAAAGAGTTAAGGAAGGAAACTTTATGCTCCTAAAAGGTACCATAGACAATAAAGTCATTTCAATATTGAATATATGTGTACCCAGTGGACAGCACCCAAATTCTTAGAGGAGAAGCTGAAAGAACTACAAGAAGACATAGACAACAAAACTCTACTAGTGGGAGACCTCAAGGTCTCTCTATCAGATCTAGATAAATTAAATCATAAAACAAACAAGAAAGAAATTAGGGAGGTAAATAGATTGTTAGAAAAAATAGATATGGTATATTTATGGAGGAAACTGAATGAGGATAGAAAGGAATATACCTTCTTCTCTGCAGTACAGGGAACTTATACAAAAATTGACCATGTACTAGGACATAAAAACCTAATGATCAACTGCAGAAAGGCAGAAATAGTGAATACATCTTTCTCAGATCACAATGCAATAAAAGTCATATGCAATACTGGGCCAAGGAGATATAGACCCAGAGCAAATTGGAAACTGAATAACCTCATTTTAAAACAAATGAGTGGACCCAAAAAAACAAATTGTAGAAAGAATTAACCATTTTATCCTAGGTAATGATAATAATGAAACAACATAACAAAACCTATGGGATTCATTCAATGCAACTCTCAGGGGATATATTATAGCTCTAAATGCTTATATGAATAAATTGGAGAAAGAAGAAATCAATGAACTAAACATGCAACTAAAAAACTTAGAGAAAGAACAAATCAAAAATCCCCAATCAAATACCAAATTAGAAATTCTAAAAATTAAAGTAGAAATTAATAAAATTGAAAGCAAAAAAACTATTGAATTAATAAACAAAACCAAATGTTGGTATTATGAAAAAAACCAATAAACTTGATAAACCTCTGGTCAATTTGATTAAAAAAAAGAAAGAAGAAAACCAAATTGCTAGTATTATAAATAAACAGGTGAACTCACCACCAATGAGGAGGAAATTAAAGTAATAATTCGAAATTATTTTGCCCAACTCTATGCCAATAAATTTGATAATCTAAGTGAAATGGATGAATATTTACAAAAAATATAAGTTCCCTAGGTTAAATGAAGAGAGATTAAATACCTAAACAAACCTATCTCAGAAAAAGAAATCGAACAAGCAATTATTGAACTCCCTAAAAGAAATCTCCAGGGCCTGATAGATTCACAAGTGAATTCTACCAATCATTTAAGGAACAATTGGTTCCAATCCTATATAAACTCTATATAAACTCTTTCTATGAGACCAATATGGTACTGTTACCTAAACCAGGAAGAGTTAAAACAGAGAAAGAAAATTATAGACCTATTTCCCTGATGAATATAGATGCAAAAATCCTAAATAAAATCTTTGCAAAACGACTACAACAAGTCATCACTAGGATAATACATTATAATCAAGTAGGATTTATTCCATGAATGCAGGGTTGGTTCAATATTAGGAAAACTGTTAGTATACTCAATTATATCAACAACAAACCTATCAGAAATCATACGATCATATCAATAGATGCTGAAAAAGCTTCTGACAAAATATAGCATCCATTCCTATTACAAACACTCAAGAGTGTAGGAATAAATGGACTGTTCCTTAAAATAATTAGCAGTATCCATCTGAAACCATCAACATGCATTATATTCAATGCAGAGAGACTAGAGGCATTCTCAGTAAGATCAGGGGTGAAACAAGGGTGCCCATTATCACCACTACTATTCAATATTGTATTAGAAATGTTAGCCTCAGCAATTAGAGAAGAAAAAGAAATTGAAGGAATTAGAATTGGGAAGGAAGGGACAAAACTCTCACTCTTCCCAGATGACATGATGGTCTAACTAGAGAATCCCAATAAATCATCTAAAAAACTACTGGAAACAATTAGCAAAGTTGCAGGTTATAAAATAAACCCTCATAAATCCTCAACTTTTGTATATATGTCTAGCAAGAAGCAGCAGGAAGAGCTAGAAAGAGAAATCCCATTCAAAGTAACCTCAGATAGTGTAAAATATTTGGGAGTCTATTTGCCAAGACAGACTCAGAATCTTTTTGAAAACAATTATAAAACCCTTCTCACACAAATTAAATCAGATTTAAACAACTGGGCAAATATCAATAGCTCATGGATAGGGAGAGCTAATATAATAAAAATCACAATTCTACCAAAACTAAAATATCTGTTTAGTGCCCTACCAACCAAAATTCCAAAAAATTACTTTAATGAGGTAGAAAAAAATGTAAGTAAATTCATATGGAGAAATAAAAAGTCAAGAATTGCCAGGAGCTTAATGAAAAAAAAATGCAAACGAAGGTGGCTTAGCACTACGCTCTAAAATTATTTTATAAAGCATCAGTCATCAAAACTGTTTGGTATTGGCTAAGAAATAGAGTGGTGTAAAAGCAGGAGAGGATTATAGTAATCTGCTGTTTGATAAACCCAAAGAGCCCAGCCATTGGGATAAAATCTCCCTCTTTGATAAAAACTGCTGGGAAAATTGGAAGTTAGCACGGAAGAAACTTAGACTAGACCAACACCTCACAACCTTTACCAAGATAAGATCCAAATGGTTACAGGACATAGACCTAAAAAACAATACTATAAGCAAATTAGAAGTTCAAGGACTAGTCTACCTGTCAGATCTATGGAAAGGGGAACAATTTATGACTAAGGAAGAGTTGGAGAACATCACTAAAAACCAATTAGATTATTTAGATTACATTAAATTAAAAAGCTTTTGCACAGATAAAACCAATGTAATCCAGATCAAAAGAAAAGTAGTAAATTGGGAAACAATCTTTACAACTAATGATTCTGACAAAGGACTCATTTCTAAAATATACAGAGAATTGAGTCATATTTTTAAAACAAAAAGCCATTCCCCAATTGAGAAATGGTCAAAGGATATGCAAAGGCAATTTACAGATGAGATCAAAGCAATCCATAGCTATATGAAAAAAATGCTCTGAATCATTAATTATTAGAGAAATGCACATTACAGCTTCTCTGAGGTACCACCTCACACCTCTCAGATTGGCCAGTATGACCAGGAAGGAAAATGATCATTGTTGGAAGGGATGTGGGAAATCTGGGACACTATTACACTGTTGGTGGAGCTGTGAACTTATCCAAACCTTCTAGAGAGCTATTTGGAACTATGCCAAAGAGCAACAAAAATGTGCATACCCTTTGACCCAGCAATACCACTACTGGTTCTATACCCTGAAGAGATGAGGAAAAAGGGTAAAAACATTACTTGTACAAAAATATTTATAGCAGCCCTGTTTGTGGTAGCAAAGAATCGGAAATCCAGTAAATGTCCATCAATTGGAGAATGGCTTAGCAAACTGTGGTATATGTATGTCATGGAACACCATTGTTCTATTAGAAACCAGGAGGGACAGATTTCAGGGAAACCTGGAGGGATTTGCATGAACTGATGCTGAGTGAGATAAGCAGAACCAGAAAAACACTGTACACCCTAACAGCAACATGGGAGTGATGTTCAACCTTGAAGGACTTGCTCATTCCCTCAGTGCAACAATTGGGAACAATTTTGGGCTGCCTGCAAAGGAGAGTACCATCTGTATCCAGATAAGGAGCTGTGGAGTTTGAACAAAGTACAAGGACTATTCCCTTTAATTTGAAAAAAAAAAAAAAAACAGATATCTTATTGTCTGATCTTGTTACCTCTGTTCTCTTTAAAGGATATGATTTCTCTCTCATCACAGCCAAATGGAGCAAGGTACAAGATGGAAACAAAGTAAAGACTGATGGAGTGCTATCTGTGGGGTGGGTGTGGGGGAGAGAAGCAAGATTGGGGGAAAACTGTAAAACTCATATAATATTTTTAATAAAAATTAAAAAAAATAAAATCTGTACTACAAAAAGGGAATGGCTGAAAGAAGTAATAGAATCATAGGTGAAGAAGAATGAGTGAATGGTATATCATGGAGAGAAAACAAAATGATTAAACTTTTATTTGTCTTCTGCTTTCTATACCAAGCATGCATTACCTAAAAAGAAAGACAATACAATAGATAATTAAGAGTTTCTCCATTTGAGTAGTTATCACTGGCATCATCATATTTTTAGGCCATGAAGTAATATAAATATTAAACAAATATGCACCTCAAATTCTTAGAGGTGGTGTTAAATGAGTAGCAGGGAGACATAGACATATGGAAAGGGAAGCAATGCTTAAATAAGCACATTTCTGAAAAAAACAAATTGAATGAGCCATCAATTAATCCTCTAGAGAAAAATGCAAAGGACAGATAGATTTACAAAGTAATTCTACCAAACATTTGAAGAAAAATTAATTCTAATTCAATATGATCTATTTGAATAAAGGTTAAAAAAGCAATCCTGTCAAATATTTTTTATACCATAGCTCTGATACTTAAAACAGAAGGATTCAAAACAGACAAAAATTATAGACCAATCTCCTTAAGGAATATTGTCACAAACATTTTAAATAAAATTTTAGGAGATTATAGCAAATCATCACTAGGATAAGACACCATGGTCAGGTAAGATTTACATAAATATTCAGGGATGATTCATTCATATTAGGAAAAACATTGGACAAATTGAGCATATCAATAACAAAATTAACATGAATCATATCGGTATCTCAATAATGAAAAAGTATTTTGACAAAAAAAACAGTATCCTTCCAATTGTGATTTTTGCTTTTGTTTTACATTTTTTTTAGATTTTTCAAGGCAATGGGGTTAAGTGGCTTGCCCAAGGCCACATGGCTAGGTATAGATTAAGTATCTGAGGTCAGATTTGAACCAGGTACTCCTGACTCCAAGGCCAGTGCTCTATCTACTGTGCCACCTAGCTGCCCCCTGTTTTACATTTTCAAAGATCATGACATCACAGAGGTGATGCCATGACAAGTATATGATTTGGATTTGAGTGAGGAGGTGCTATATTAAGGCATCAACCTCACTTTCTACTCCAGAGTTATCTAGATCCAGTAGTCAAATATGAATTAGGAAGACTGGAGATGGCCCTGGCTGCCAGGTAAATAGGGTTAAGTGACTTGACCAAGGTCAAACAACTTGTCAAAATCAAATGTCTGAAGCAGGATTTGAACTCTTGCCCTCCTGACCCCAATGCTAGTACTCAAACCACTGTGCCACCTAGCTAGCCCATTCCTATTAAAACACTTTAGAGAATAGGAATAAATGGAGTTTTATTAAACTTGTAAGCATTATCTGTCTAATACTATGCAATGAAGATAAAGTAGTAGCATTTCCAATAAGATCAGGGATGAATCAAAGATGTCCATTATCATCAATATTATTCATTGTTGTATGAGAAATGTTAGCTTTACATCAGTCATCAAAACTGTCTGGTATTGGCTAAGAAATGGAGTGGTGGACCAGTCAAATAGACAAGTTGCAATAGCAGGAAACGATTATTGTAATATGCTGTTTGATAAACCCAAAGAGTCCAGCTATTGGGATAAAAATTCTCCCTTTGATAAAAACTGCTCGGAAAATTTGAAGTTAGTATGGAAGAAACTTAGATTATACCAATACCTCACATACTATACCAAGATAAGATCCAAATGGATACAGGATTTAGACAATTTAGACTTAAAAATATTATAAGCAAAGTAGAAGATCAAGGACTAGTTTACCTGTCAGATATATGGAAATGGAAGCAGTTTATCACTAAAGAAGAAAAGGAAAAATCACTAAAAGCAAACTAGATGATTTGGATTACATTAACTTAAAACGCTTTTGTAGAGACAAAACCTTGATGGCCTCACTCTTTTCATAAGTGCAACAATCAGGGACAATTTTGGGCTCTTTGTAATGGAGAAAACCATCTGTATCCAGATAAAGAACCATGGAGTATGAACAACATCCAAGGACTATTTCCTTTAATTTAGGAAAAAACTGATATTTTATTGTCTAAAAAAAAAGAAATGTTAACTTCAGCAATAAGAAGAGGAAAATAAATTGAAAGAATTAGATTAGGGCATGAGGAAGCAAAACTTTTACTCTTTGCAGATAGTGTGATGGTGTACTTAGAGAAAAATCAATTAAAGATTACTTGAAACAATTAACAAATTTAACAAAGTAGCAGGAGATAAAATAAAACACAGATATCAAATGCTGATGATATCTGTGATATATATATATATATATATATATATATATATATGTATATATGTGATCAACAAAGTCCAACAGCAAGTGGTAGAAAGAGAAATTCCTTTTACATTGTAGACACGAGAAAATACTTGGGAATCTATATCCCAGGCCAAAAAAAGCCATATAAATCCAATTACTAAACATTATTCATACAAATAACATCAGATTTAAGAAATGGAAAATCATAAATAAGTCGGAAAAGACAAACTAATATTATGAATATGGTAATTCTACCTAAAGTAAATTAAATTTTCAATTTAATTGCCAAAAACAGTTTTACAGAACTTGGAAAAAAAAATTGTACAGGATTCATCTGGAGTAAGAAAAGTCAAGAATAACTAGGGAATTAATGAAAAAGGAAAATGGAAAGGAAGGTGGCCTAGCTCTACCAAATATAAAACATTACTATATAGCAGCAGTCATCAAAACTATATAGTACTGGGCAGCTAGGTTGCTCAGTGGATAGAGCACCAGCCCTGGAATCAGGAGGACCTGAGTTCAAATTCGAAAAATTACCTATCTGTGTGGCCTTGAGCAAACCACTTAACCCCAATGCCTTGCAAAAAAAAAAAAAAAAAAACTATTTAGTACTGGCTAAGAAATGGAGAATTGTATCAATTAAATTGATTAGGTAAAAAAGAAACTATAGTAAATGACTATACTAATTTACTGTTCAACAAATTCAATGACTAACTCCTGGCATAAGAATTCACTACTTGACCAACATCAACTGTAAAGCCTTAAAAATAATATGGCAAAAACTAGGCATAAACCTGTATCTCACATCCTATACCAAAATAACTTTAAGATAGGCCAAAGATTTAGACATAGAAGGTGATACCATACCACAATTAGGAGAACAATAATAATCTGTCTGTTAAGACTATGCATGAAGAAGTTAATGATTAAACAAGAAATGGAGAACATTACAACTTGCACAATGAGTGATGAATTCAACTACATTAAATTAAAAAGTTTTTGCATAAACAAAACCAATGGAGTTCAGATTAGATAGAAGTCAGAAAGTTGGTAAAATTTTTTACAGCTATTTTTTCTGCTTAATGAATCATTTCTAAAATATTTAGAGAACTGACACAAATTAAATGGTCAAAGACTATCAACAAATAATTTCAGATGAAGATGTTAAATCTATTCTTTTTTATATGACAAAATGTTCCAAATAATTATTGATTGGAGAAAAGAAAATTTTTAATATTTTTTTAAATTTTATTTTTCCCCTCCTTACATGCAGAAGTATGTTTCACCATTCACTTCCAAAAACTTGAGTTCCAAATTTTCTTCCTTCCTCTTACCCCATTCCCCATTCATTGAGAAAGCAAATAACTTGATTTATTTTTAAAATGTCAGGGAAAACATTACCACAATAATCACATTGTAAAAGTAAACATAAATAAAGAGAAACCTCAAGAAAAATAAAGGGACAAAAGTATACTTCAGTCTTTAAGCAGACACCATGAGCTCTGTCTTTGGGATCAATAGTACTCTTCATCACAAATCCTTCAGAGTTCCCTATGGTCACAAAAGTACTGCAAAAGGGTAGGTCATTTACAGAGGATCATCCTACATTATTGCTGTTATTTGTACACAGGTACATTTCTCATTGCATTTACTCAAGTAAGTATTTTGGCTTATTGTTTTTGGTTTTTTACTGAATATTCTTTACACCATTTCCCAAATCAAAGCAACATTTCATCTTAATCATATAACACAAATTGTTCAGCCATTCTCCAATTGATGGACAAACCCTCTATCTTGAGCTTGAGCTTCTCACTACTAGAAAAGAACTCCTATAAATATATTCATATATGTATGTTCTTTTCTTCCTATATGTCATCTTTTCTGCAATACAGAGCAAGCAGTAGCACTGCTAGATCAAAGGGTGGGCACAGTTTTATTACCCTTTGGCTATAATGCTAAATTGCTCTGCAAGAACTGTTGAAATAATTCCTCCAACAATGCATCGATGTCTCAATTTACCTATATCCCTTCTAATATTTCACATTTTCTCCTTCCATTCTATTGACAAATCAAATAAGGCAGTACGTCAGAATTGTTCCAAGCTGCATTTCTCCTATCAATACTGAGTTAAGACATTTTTAAAAAATCATTTAACAAGATGTCACTGATGATGTCATCTGAAAACTGTTTATATATCTTGATCATTTATCAAGTGACTTAATTTTTATAAATTTGACTGTTCTCTATTTTTGATAAATGTGCTCTATATTAAAGAAACTTGTGTTTCAGTATTTTTCCATAGTTATTATTGCTATTCTACCCCCAACCTCATTTATTCTTTTCTTTTTTTTCTTTCACCCTGTCACTCCTCAAAAATGTTTGCACCTGAATACTCCCTCCCACCATCTTCCCTCATTTCTATCACCTACATTCCCCATTTCTTTCATCCCTTTCCTCTCCTACATTCTTCTAGGCTAAGACTGTCCAAAATATGACCAGAAGGCTGCATGTAACCTGAAGTATGATTTTATGTGACCTGCCTGTGGAATTAAATTTTCAGTAGCAAAAAAATAAAATAATAATTTGCATGGAATGTGTATCAGATTTTTTAATTCCAACACTACTAAATAATCTCATTGATGCTAATTTTCTTTGTGTTTTTAATCAGTCCTAGGAATGGGACATATCCATGTAATTTTCAATCAATCTGTGGGATGCCTTCGGATTGTGCGATGCAGACTTATCAGTATGCATGTTTATATTACTGTTTTTGTTGCCTTTGTATTGAGGACACATGTTACCTCTTTCTAAGAAAAGTAACGTGACCTTTCATTGCACTTGCTAAACTTCACCAAGGTAAGACTTCAAATTAACTATTGTATTAGCAAACTATTTTTTATTCAGTTAAGTCTCTGAATAATTATATTTTAGTGCAGCCCCAAGAAAACCTAATTGTGGAGAACCTTACTTTAAATAATGACTCCAGCCAAATATTAGAGTGGTGGGAACCCACCTGAGTGGAATAATTTTTTGGTGCTAGATAACTTGGAAGATGGATAGGTTGGATAGGGCCACAGGGCAGCCTGGACCACAGCAGACCAAGCTGGCATCAGCCATTCAGCAACAGTTCATGGGGCATCTGCATCTCTGAGGCATCTTGATACATGGAATTGGGGGCGATTTCCAGACCTCTCAACCTAAGGCTGCAAAAGGACAACTTGGTAAATAAGTGGGAAAACCCTGCTGTGTCAGTGCAAGCATGGAGCCAAGGACATGCAGACCTCAGCACATCTGCAGCTCTGGGAAACAGAGGCACATCTAGTAAGACAACTGGTAGGGAGCCATTCAGCAGGTGCTTCCAGAGCACTCAGCCCTCACATGGTAAGGGGTTGGTGACAGCTAAAGACATTTCATTGTTTCCCCTGAGAGAGACTACTGCTTTGCTTAACACAGATCCAGGTCACAGTCTGAGATGCCAGACTTAGAAAGAGGAGCTTTAGTGCCATAGTGGATCAGGGACCCACTTCACAGCTTCAGCATACAGAGGAGTGCTTCTGGTTATCTATAAATCATAGTAAAGGCCAAGAAGCAATCAAAACCTCTCATAAGGTATTGAGGTACCTGGAGGGTTGCAAAAATCCTCAAAAACTTTAAAAAGTGCAACTTCCTGGAAGCAGAATCTCATCTTAATAAAGAGTTAAAATCAAGTCATATCCTGGGGAAATGAGCAAACAACAGAAAAAAAAAAAGAATCTGACCATAGACAATTACTTTGATTCAATGGAGGAACAAAATACACTCTCAGAAGATAACAAAGATAATAAAGCCTCCAAGAAATATAGGAATTGTCCCCAGGCTACAGAAAAGCTCAAAACAGATTTTGAAAATCAAGTAAGAGAGGTAGAGTAAACATTTTGTAAAGAAATGAGAGCAATGTGAGATAATCATCAAAACCAAGTCAGCACCTTGGTGAAGGAGCTACAATAAAATTGTGAAGAAAATAAAATCCTAAAAATCACTTTAGATCAAATGGAGAAAGCAGCCCAAGACCAATGAAGTTAAGAATGACCTAAAAACAAAATTGGCCTTAAAGAAAAGGAGATAAAAAAGCTCTCTAAAGAAAGTAATTCTTTTAAATGTAGAACAGAACTATTAGAAGTTGATGACTTTGCAAGAAATCAGGAAGCAATGAAACAAAACCTAAAGAATGAAAAATTAGAAGAAAATGTGAAGTATTTCATTGGGAAAAGAAAATGACCTGAAAAACACATCCAGAACAGATAATATAAAAATTATTGGGCTAACCGAAAGTCAAGACCAGGAAAACAGTTTAGATTTCATTTTTCAATAAAATATCCAGGAAAATCCCCCTGATATCTTTGAAGCAAAGCATGAAATAGAATTTCTGGGAATTTACCAATCTCCTCAGATTACAGAATAAAACTCCCAGGAATATTATAGCCAAATTCTAGAACACCCAAGTCAAGGAGAAACTATTACAAGCTGTCAGAAAGAAATAATTTCAATATCAAGAAGCCACAGTCAGGAAAAAAAAACAGATTTAGCAGCTTCTATATTTAGGGCTCATGGAACTTAGAATATGGTATTCCAGGAGGCAAAACAGCTTGGATTACCAAAAATCAACTATTCAGTAAAACTGAACCTCCTATTTCAAGGGAAAAGATGGACATTCAGTGAAATAGTTGACTTCCAAACTTTTCTATTAAAAATTTAGACCAGAGTTGAACAGAAAGTTTGATATTAAAGTACAGCTTTCAGGAGAAGTAAAGAAAGTCCAAATAGGAATGGAAAATTTTTAAGGGAATTGATATTGAACTACTTATATTCCTGCAGGGAAGATGATACAGATAACTCAAATGAACCTTCTCATTTATTAGGGCAGTAGAAAGAACCTTTACAGACAAGAACAGGAGGAAGTTGAAAATGAAAGTATAATGTATTATAAAGTGGGAGTTATAAAAATACTTGTCCTTCATTCTTTTGAGTAATTTTTTAAAAAAAGATTTTATTTATTTTGGGTTTTACAATTTTTCCCTAATCTTCCTTCCTTCCCCAACCCCGCACAGAAGGCAATTTGTCAGTCTTTACATTGTTTCCATGGTATACATTGATATAAAATTTGAATATGATGAGAGAGAAATCATAAGGAAGAAAGATAGTTTAAGAGATAGCAAGATCAGACAATAAGATATCAGGTTCTTTTTTCCTAAATTAAAGGTAATAGTCCCTTTTCTTTATACAAACTCCACAGTTGTTTCTCTGGGTAGAGATAGCATTCTCCATTGCAGAAAGTCCCATTTTGTCCCCGATTGTTGCACTGATGGAATGAGCAAGTCTATAAAGGTTGATCATTGCCCTCATGTTGCTGTTAGGGGATACAGTGTTTTTCTGGTTCTGTTCATCTCCCTCAGCATGAGTTCATACAAATCCCTACAGACTTCCCTGAATTCCCATCCCTTCTGGGTTTTAATAGAACAGTAGTGTTCCATGGCATACATAAACCAGAGTTAGCTAAGCCATTCACCAAATGAAGGACATTTACTTGATTTCCAATTCTTTGCTACCACAAACGGGGATGCTATGAAAATTTTTGTATGAATGATGTTTTTACCTGTTTATATAATCTCTTCAGGGTGTTCACTCAGTAGTTGTATTCCTGGATCAAAGGGCTTGAACATTTGTGTTCCCCTTTGGATGTAGTTCCAAATTTCTCACCAGAAAGTTTGGATGAGTTCACAGCTCCACCAACAAAGTAATAGTGTCCCAGATTTCCCACAACCCTTCCAAAAATGATCATAATGCTTTCTGGTCATATTGGCCAGTCTGAAAGGTGTGAGTTGGTACCTAAGAGAAACTTTAATTTGCAATTCTCTAATTAGTGATAATTTAGAGCAATTTTTCGTATGACTATGGATTGCTTTGAGTTCCTCATCTGTAAATTGCCTTTGCATATTCTTTGATTATTTTGATAATTGGGGAATGGCTTGTTTTTTTTTTAAATATGACTCAGTTCTCTTTATATTTTAGAAATGAGTCCTTTGTCAGAAACATTAGTTGTAAAGATTGTTTCCTAGCTTACTACAGTTCTTTTGATCTTGGTTACAGTGGTTTTGCCTGGACAAAAGTGTTGTTAATTTAATCTAATAGAATTCATCTAGTTTGTTTTTGGTGATGTTCTTGATATCTTCCTTATCATAAAGTGCTTCTCTTTCCATAGAACTGACAGGTAAACTAGTACTTGAACTTCTAGTTTGCTTATAAAATTGTTTTTTTATGTGTAAATCCTGTACACATTTGGAAATTATCTTGGTATATGGTGTGAGGTGTTGGTCTAATCTAAGTTTCTTCCATACAACTCCTAATTTTATCAGCAATTTTTATCAAATAGAGAGTTTTTATACCAATAGCTGGACTACTTGGGTTTATCAAACAGCATATTACTATATTCATTTCCTGATATTGCACCTAGTCTATTCCACTGGTCCACCATTCTATTTCTCAGCCAATACTAGACAGTCTTGATGACTGATGATTTGTAACAAAATTTTAGTTCATGTAGGGCTAAGCCACCTTCTTTTGCACTTTTTTTCATTAAATCCTTTGAAATCCTTGACATTTATTTCTTCACATGAATTTAATTACAACTTTTTCTGACTCATTAAATGATTTTTTTAAAATTTAATTGGTAGGGCACTAAACAGGTAGATTAGTTTTGGTAGAATTTTCATTTTTATAATAGTAGCTCTACCTATCCATGAGCAGTTGCCCATTTATTGAAATCTGCTTTAATTTGTATAAGAAGTGTTTTATAATTGTTTTCAAAAAGTTTCTGAGTCTGCCTTGGCAAATAAACTCCCAGATATTTTATATTTTCTGAGATTACTTTGAATGGGATGTCTCTTTCTAGCTCTTCCTGCTGTATCTTGCTAGTCATATATATGAACGTTGAGGATATATGAGGGTTTATTTTATATCCTGCAACTTAGTTAAAATTGCTAATTGTTTTGAGTAGGTTTTTGGATGATTTCTTGGGATTCTCTATGTATAACATCATGTCATCGGCAAAGAGTGAGAATTTTGTCTCTTCCTTCCCAATTCCAATTCCTTCAATTTCTTTTTCTTTGCTTGCTGAAACTAACATTTCTAATACAATATTGAGTAGTAGTGGTTATAATGGGAATCTTTGTTTCATCCCTATATTATTGTGAATGCCTCTAGCCTCTCCCCATTGAATATAATGCTTGTTGATGGTTTCAGATAGATACTGCTAATTATTCTAAGGAACAGTACATTGATTCCTATACTCTCTAGTATTTTTAGCAGGAATGGATGCTATATTTGTCAAAAGCTTTTACAGCATATATTGATATGATCATATAATTCCCGATAGGTTTGTTGTTGATGTTATTCATTATACTAACACTTTTCCTAATATTAAACCAACCTGCATTCCTGGGATGAATCCTACTTGGTCAAAATGTATTATCCTAGTGATAACTTGTAATTGCTTTGCTAAGATTTTATTTAAGATTTTGGCATCTATATTCATCTGGGAGATATGTCCATAATTTTCTTTCTCTGTTTTAACTCTTCCTTGTTTAGGTATCAGCACCATATTGGTTTCATAGAACTAGTTAGGCAGATTTCTGTCTTTCCCTATTTTTCCAAAGTGTTTATATATAATTGGAATCAATTGTTCCTTAAGTGTTTGGTAGAGTTCAGTTGTGCATCCATCAGGCCCTGGAGATATTTTTCTTAGGGAGTTCAATGATCCCTTGTTTGATTTCTTTTTCTGAGATAGGATTGTTTAGGTACATAATCTCCTGTTCATTTAACCTGGGCAATTTATATTTTTGTAAACGTTCATCCATTTGACTTAAATTGTCAAATGTATTGCCATAGAGTTGGGCAAATCAATTTTGAATTATTAATTTACTTTCGTCCTCATTGGTGGTGAGATCACCTTTTTCATTTATGATACTAGCAATTTGTTTTTCGTCTTTCAAATTGACCAATTTTATTTTTTTTTCCAAAACCAACTCTTGGTCTTACTTATTAATGCAATAGTCCTTTTGCTTTCAATTTTATTAATTTCTCCCTTAATTTTTAGAATTTGTAATTGGGTAGTTAATTGGGGATTTTTAATTTATTCTTTCTCTAATTTTTTGATTGCATATTTAGTTCATTGATTTTGTCTTTCTCTAATTTATTCTTATAAACATTTAAAGATATAATACATCCCCTGACATCTGCTTTGAGTGAATCTCATAGGTTTTGGTATGCTGTTTCATTGTTGTCATTATCTAGGATGAAATAATTATTTCTTTCTAAATTTTTTTTTGTTTGAGCCACTCATTCTTTAAAATGAGGTTATTTAGTTTCCAATTATTACTTGATCTATATCTATCTGGCCCAATATTTTTTTTGCATTGTGCTCTGAGAAAGATGTATTCACTATTTGTGCCTTTCTGCAACTGATCATTAGATTTTTATGCCCTACTACATGGTCAAGTTTTGTATAAGTCCCATGTACTGCAGAGGAAAAGGCCATGTTCCCTTCCCCTTCTATCCCTATTCAATTTCCTCCTTAAGTCTATCATATCTAGTTTTTTTCTAACAATCTATTTGCCTCTTTAACTTATTTCTTGATTATTTTGTGATTCAATTCATCTAGATCTGAGAGTGGGAGGTTGAGGTCACCCACTATGAGAGTTTTGCTGTCTACATCTTCTTGTAGTTCTTTCAGCATCTCCTCTAAGTATTTAATATTTAAATGCTGTCTCATTTGGTATATATATATATATATATATATATATATATATATATATATATATATACATAAATATATATATATATATTCAGTACAGAAATCACTTTATTGTGGTACCTTTTACGAGGATATAGTTTATATAGTTTCCTTCCTTATATCTTTTAATGCTATCTAGTTTTGCAGCTTCTTTGTCTGAGACAAGGATTGCTACCCCTGTTTTTTCACTTCAGCTGAAGCAAAATATATTTTGCTCCAACCTTTTACCTTTACTCTATAAGTATCTCTGTGCTTCAAATGAGTTTCTGGTAAGCAGCATATTGTAGGATTCTGGTTTTTAAGCCATTCTGCTTTCACTTATGTTTTAAGGGAGAAGTCATCCCATTTACATTCCATGTTATAATTACTAACTTTTTTTATTGCCCTCAATGATATCTTCCCTGTATTTGTATTATTCCCCCTTTCCCCCACCCTTAACCTTATTCCCCAATATTTTGTTTGTGAATACCACCCCCTTCAGTGTCTTTGCCCTCCTGTATCCACCCCCATCCATTTTGGCCCTTACCCTATTTCCCTTTTCCCTTTTCTTTCTTTTGTTTTTTTCTCCCTTTTTTCTCCCCTCCCTTTCTCTGTCACCACCTCCTCTTTTCCTGTTTTAGTACTTGAAAGGTAAGATATTTTTTTAAGTTAACTGAGTATGTGTATAAGTGAAATTTAGGCCTAGTCTGATGAGAAGAAGATTCAGATGTTTCCCATCTCCTTTCTTCTTCCTCTCTATTGCCAAAAGTCTTTTGTACCTCTTAATGTAATTAAATTTATCCCATTCATTCCCCTGCCTCTTCCTTTATCTTTCCTGTCCCCCTTTTTAAGGATGACCTGTTTTTAAATCACTTTATCTGAGTCATAGAAAATTATGAGTATCTATCACTTCTATGTATGTATATTCTTTCTAATAGAGTTACAGTTATTGAAAGTTATTAGAGTTTTTCTCCCAAGTAAGATTAAAGCCAGCTTCATCCCATTGGATAACGGTCTTATGGATATGTCATGAGTGTCCATCACTTCTGGTTAGGTATATTTTCTCAGTTAGAGTTATAATTCTCAAGAGTTATGAGAATCTTTTTCCCATGCTGGGATGCAGCCTGTTTCCTCTTATTGCATAGTTGTGTTTTTTTCTTTACCCATCTCTTTTTTTACCTTTTCATGTGCCTCTTGAACCTCCTGTTTGATGTCAAAATTTTCAATTAAGCTCTGGTCATTTCATCAGGAATTGTTGGAATTCTTCCAATTCATTAAATGTCCATCTTTTCCAAGAAAAAGAAGGCGCAACTTTGCAGGATAATGGACTTTTTTACTTCATTTCTAGCTTCCTATCTCTTTGGCCCTTCCATCCCTTAATGTTGATGTAGCCAGGTCCTGCATAATCCTTACTCCTTACTGTCACTCCTTGGTATTTAAATTGCTTCTTTCTGGCTACTTGCAGGATTTTCTCTTTTCTCTGATAGTTCTCAAATTGACCACAACATTCCTTGGTGTTTTCATTTTAAGATCTCTTTCCAGAGAGGATTCGTGTATTCTTTCAATAACTACTTGGTCCTCTGGTTCCATAACATCAGGGAAGTTTTCCAGCACTAGATCCTGTAATATTTTTTTCTTTTCTTTTTTTCTCTTCAACGTTTTCAGGAAGTCCAATAATTCTCAGGTTGCACCTCCTGGATCAGTTCCCTAGGTCAGTGGCTTTGCTGATGAGGTATTTTACATTTTCTTCTATTTTTTTTCTATTTTTTGGTTGTGTTTAATAGGCTCTTGCTGTCTCATGAAGTCATTAGTTTCCATAGACTCCATTTGTTGTTTTAGAGAGGAGTTTTCTTCATTTGCCTTTTTGCAAATCCTTTTCCTGGTCAATTCTACTTTTTTTGAAAGAGCTTTCATTTGACCAATGGAGATTTTGAGAGAATTATTTGCTTTTTGAAGTTTCCCAATTGAGGATCTGAGAGAATTATTCTCATTATCTATTTGTCCAATTGACGATCTGAGTGAAAGATTCTCATTTTTGTATTTGTCAAATTGTATTTTTCAATGCTTTGTTTTATTGTTGCAGGTTGTTAATTAATTCTCCCAAATTTTCAATTGATTTTTAAACTCCTTCTATATTTCTTCAAGTAAGGTTTTCTGTGCTGGGGACCAGATCATATTCTCCTCAGAGGTTCTAGTTCTCTCTGAGTTAGCATTTTTCCTGCCAAGAATTTTTTTTATGAATCCACCTTTCCACTTAGCTTTCTTCATTTTGCTAAAATCTTGAGTTGGGGAGGGGCTGGTTCACAGAGGTTTGGTGGTGACATCCCTAGAGGCTTTAGTCACTGAGTGAAATATCTCTGCTGGGCAGTAGGGGGTGATAAAGGATTAGCTCACTGAGTATAATTTCTCCCACTGTCCGGTGCTGGTTGCTTTCTCTGAAGTGTCTGTGACCTTGATTAAGGCCTTCTCCCTTGGCCTGGAAGGAGTAATTGAAGTTGTTAAATACTTTTGTCTTCAATCAGTGGTGGGCTTTACCCTGGGATGAGGTCAGCCCTCTCCCTGTTGTCAGCTGAGTTGGTTGTCCTGCTCACATGCCTTTGCCTGGGGCAGCCATAAGTCTGTAATTGTGCTTGTTCTCAGAAGAGCCTTTAGCCAAAATGGAGGCATGGACTCAGATTTCCTCCTGTTCAAAGGAGGCCAGGGATGAATTCCCCAGCTCTTCTGCACCAGAATTCTATTCCCCCTACCCCAGCTCTTTCTACAAACCTAGTTGACACAAGTCCCTGCAGTCTAGCCCTGCTGCTGATCAAGCAGGTACAGTTCTCTGGCTCTCAGTCTCTTGGGCTCCAAACCTGCAGCTAATCAGACTGATCCATGGCTGATCTGCCCTATGGGGCTGGACTCACCCATGACTGCAGAAGACAAATCCTGAGGTAGATGGTCTTTCTCCTGGATTTTATTTCTGGGTTTTGTTTATCAGATTTCTGTTAAGAGGTTTATTTCATATCATATATGTGTAAAGATCAGGAGAACTAAGAACTGTACTTATCTTCTCTCTGTCATCTTGGCTGGAAGTCCTTGCCCTTTATTCTTTTTTTTTTTTTTTTTTTTTTGCAAGACAGTGGGGTTAAGTGGCTTACCCAAGGCCACACAGCTAGGTAATTATTAGGTGTCTGAGACCAGATTTGAACTCAGGTACTCCTGACTCCAGGGCTGGTGCTCTATCCACTGTGCCACCTAGCCACTCCTGTTGCCCTTCATTCTTGAAGACCTTGACTTCAGGGCAGTAATGCCATGACAAGGACATGAACTGGATTTGAGTGAAGGGGTACTGTGCTAAGTCACCAGTTTCATTTTCTCCTTTGGAATCATGTCTATCCAGTGGCCAGATATGAATTGGGATAACCAGAGAAAGCCCTGGATGTGAGGCAATCAGAGTTATCTATCTTCAGAGATAGATTTCCTATCTGAAAGATAAGGAAATAGGAAAGGAATGTATGAGATAAAAGACAGGGAAGATCATGAGAGAAGTTAATCAGATACAACACAGTTTTGAGGAGGGAGAGGATGAAAGGAGAAGGAGAGAGAGAGGGAGAGAGAGAATAGAATAGATAGGATGGGAAGGAATAGGATGGAATGAGGTAAATACAGCTAACAGTCTCAAATGTTGGAAAAATATTGAACTAATTTCTCTGTTGGACTTATAATAAAGAATGTTATCCATTCCAAAGAAATTGCTGATGGTATCATAACACAGACTGAAGCACACTTTTTTTTCTCTCTCACTTAATTTTTCCTGAGGATTTTCCTTTTTTGGGAGGGGGTTATGTTTACTTTTACAACATGACTATGATAGTGACATTAAAAAATAAACAAATAAATAAAAACTATATAACTGAAAAAAATTAAAACCATACAAAACATATAAAGCTAGTTTTATATTTGAATATAAGGAGTTATGATAGAAAAATACATGTATTATACGTTTAAAAACAAAAATAAAAAATAAATCTCCAATGAAACTTAGAAATACAGGATTCTGCTAAGCTACAGAAAGTTACAAAAGAAACTCTTCACTTGTTGCCCAAAAGAGGAATTCCTAGTGTAATGTTTTGAAATGTAGCAAGTATTCAAATATAAAAAAGTGTGGAAATAGTAGACCTGGATCTTCTTTAGCTTTTTCTATATTTCTTGAATGACCTCTTCAATATCCAATCCTGACCAAGTCAAAACCTTCTTTATAACAAATTGTTTGCTACCTAAGCATATTTCCTCAGAGAGTAGTAGGTCTGTTACTATCAAGATCCAGTTTATTTTTTGGAAGCAGCCTGAAACCTATTCAGTTTCTCAGAAAGTACCAGAAAACATGTAACAGAGAGCAGGCTTGAGGTTTTAAAAACAGGTTTTTGTAATAATACCAGTGGCTAGAGTCAATCTTTGGAAGAATGCCATTATTGTAAGATAATTGTACCTTTCGATATGAATAAATTCTGAACCTAAAAGTAGGATAAAGAAAGATCCTCAAGGAGAGGACACTAAGACCAATGAGTAGGAAGAAAAACTTAATAAAAACCCTGCAGGGAATTAGCGTTGTAGGAGGGGTAAATGTGGTCCACAACAACCAAAAACAAAAAAGTTCTTAATATCTCATTTACTTTAAGAATTTAACTCATGCATACTCTTCCCAATAGCAAGAGTAAACCTAATAAAATTGTGAATATAATGAAGAAATACTTGAAACCTCAAAAATAATAGTGACTTCATAAGAAAAAGAAAATACATTTGGAAAAATAGGAATAGCAGGAATACATTGAGAATTAAAGGATCAAAACTATAGAATTGAAAAGATAGAGAGCAGAGATTGACAAGGTGAATTGATACTGAAACCAGATAAAAGAAAATCTCACTCAGTAACGGAAAGCTTTAAAAATCAGAATGGCCTAGGTTGACAATTGACTTAGTAATTAAAAAAGAAAATCAATTTTTTTGTTAAGGGTTTATAAGATATAATAACAGCCAATGAAGAGGAGATATAGCAACAATGACAGACAAAACACTGGAGAACTTTTTGAGCTCTCCCCAGTTTAGCTAAAAATAATGTCAAATCAAACTTCCAAAGAATTTCTGGAGCAATAGAAAGCAAAAAATTTTAAAGCAAAACAAATTTTCAAGATAATTTAAAGGCTTCAGAAAACATCTATCTCAGTTGGATAAAAAGAACGCTAAGTCAAGTGTAGGTGGTATCTGGGTAGACAAGCAAGAGGCATAGAGCAGACCCACAATCAACACAGGTCATTTGCACAGCAGGCCTTCTATGAGGCTTCTAGCCACAGCACTGCTTGCAAACTACCATGTGCAGAACACCACCCACAATGGGTGCTACTTTGTGGGGTAACCCCAGGATAAGGGTCAATAAAACAGCCCTAAAGACCCTGGGAAAAAAGAACTCTCCCCCAAAAATAAAAAAAAACAAAACCCCTCAACAATCCCCTGATCACTAGCGCAAGAAGTTTGGGATATACATACAAAGGGTATGAACAGTTTCAATTCCCTTTGGTCATAGGTCCATATTGCACTCCAGAAGGGTTGTATCCATTCACAAATGCACTAGCAATGCATCAATGTCTCAATCCTAGTACAATCTCTCCAATATTGATAATTTCCCCTTATACTCATTTTGAACAATCTAATAGGTGTAAGATGATAACTCATTGTTGTTTTAGTTTTCATTTATCTAATCATTTGAAAACTGTCTGTTCTTATCCTTTAACAATTTATCCATTGGGGAATTATGTGACCTTATAAATGTAATGCAATTCTCTATATATTTGAAAATTGAGACTTTTAACAGAACTCCTGTTTGTAAAGATTGTTTCCCAGCTTTCTGCTTTTCTTCTAATTTTTGGTAGCATTGATTTTATTAGTGCAAATCTTTTTAATTTCATAAGGCCAATATCATTAATTTTCAGTTTATTCGTTTTTGGTCATAAATTTATCCCTTTTCCATAGATCAGATAGATAAAGTTTTTTTTTAATCTATTGACTTTACTAATTGTATCACTCTTTATGTCTAAATTCTGTACCCTTTTTTACCTTACTCTAGTATAGTGTGTGAGATGTGGATCTTTCTAGCTTTTGTCATATTATTTTCCATTTTTGCCAACAATTTTTGTCAATTAGTGAGTTCTTTTCCCAGAGGCTTATGTCTTTGGGTTTGTCAAATAGCAGATTGCTGCTATCATTTACTGCAACTTCTTTTGAAATTATTCTAATGCATTGATCCATAACTATTTTTTCTAAGTTTTTTTCAAGGCAATGGGGTTAAGTGGCCTGCCCAAGGCCACACAGCTAGGTAATTATTACATGTCTGAGGTCAAATTAGAACTCAGGTAACTCCTGACTCCAGGGCCAGTGTTCTATCCACTGTGCCACCTAGCTACCCCTATTACTCTATTTCTTAACCAATGTCAGGCAGTTTTGATGACTGTTCCTTTATGGTATAGTTTTAGATTTGGTTGAACTAGGCCACCATTCTTTACATTACATTTTTTCCCTCAGTTCCCTTGCTATTCTTACCCTTTTGTTGCTCCAGATGAATTTTGTTCCTTTTTTTCCTAGCTCAGTAAAATATTTATTTGGTAGTTGATTGTTATGACATTGAATAAGTAATTTAATTTGAGTAGAATTGTCATTTTTTATATTAGTTTGATCTAACCATGAGCATTTGATATTTCCAATTATTTAGATGTGACTTTATTTGGGTGAGGAAAGCTTTATAACTGTTTTCATGATAGTATCTTTTACAGCCTCCCAAAACTGGCTCAACTTTAAGATTCAAAAAATAGGCTGGAAATGTGCAAACTAACAAACAAAAAGAAGAGCCCTAACCATAGAAAGTTTCTTTGGTTAAAGAGAAGATAAAAAAAAAAAGCTCAGAAGAGACAACAATTTCAAAATACCCAAATGTAAATGTCAAAGGAAGATATAACTTGGTTAGAATTTCATAATATACTTTTGAAAAAACTCAAAAAAATTAATTATCCAATAAATGGGATTGAAAAAATTTGGAAAACAAATGAGAACTATGCAGGAGAATTATGTGAAAAAAGATTCAACAACTTGGAAAAGGCAGCACTAAAACTGATTGAAGAAAACAACTCCTTAAAATCATAATTTGTTAAATGGAATAAATATCTGAAGAAAATAATTCTTTAAGAATTAGAATTGGGAGGAAGTGGTAGAGTCAAAACGATTATGAGAAGCCAGAAAATTACATATGTGAGGTCTTCTAAATTTCCCTAGAAGTAACATTAAAGTAAAACTCTATACAGATTTTGGTGTGTCAAGAAACACAGTAAATTGGAGGGAAAATTTTCCAGTTAAATATAACTGTAAAAGACTTCAGAAACAGTCTGTTTCTCTTTGGCAAAAGGTAGTAAAGATAGTGTCTTGGCAAGCCAATAGGAGGTGATTAGTCATAGCATAAATCTGTTCACAAGGCCCCTAAGTTCTGACTCAGCAAGCCAGTAAAAGAGCAGAACAACCTGTGAGGTCTCCTGTCCCACCATAGAAGGAAAATTGTGAGCCATGGAACTCCAGGACATTAGGTATAAATAGACCAAGACACCCCAGTATAGTGGGGAAGCCTCATGTTCCTGTGACTGCACTAAGTTAAGCCAGTGACCAGGCCCATGATCTCTGCTCAAGAAGCTTTGGAGATTGCCTTGTGTGCCCCAGGAGCAGAGCTCAACTTTAAAAGTCATGAAATGGGGCAAAAATTGAGTAAAAAAACTAAAATATGTCCCAATCACAGCAAGCTATTATGACTATAGTTATGATCAAAACACTAAGAAGCAGACAAAATTGATAAAATCATTTGATGTGAAGCCTCAAGTAAAATATGAATTGGTTTCAGGCCCAAAAAAATCCTCTTAGAAAATTTCAAAAAGGATTTTAAAAGTCAAGGAAGATAAATGTAAGGAAAATTGGGGAGGAGGGATGAAAGTTATAGAGAAAGATATAAAAGATCATTAAATTGGAAAAGAAAGCACAAAAATTGACTAAATGAAACAACTCCTTAAAAATAGAACTGATCAAAGTGGGGGAAAGTCACTGAAGAAAATGAAGATAATTCATAAGCTAATTGAAAGGAAGTGCAAAAAAAGTAAAGAAAATAAAGAAAATATTACAGTTTTGTCAGTGAAAGATAATGAAGATAATTCCATTGAATAATCAGTCAAACAAAGTGAATAAATGAAAATATAAAAGGAAATGCAAACTACCTCACTGGACACATAAATGGCCTGAAAAACCGAGCCTAAAGAGATTATTTAAGAATTGTTGGACTATCTGCCAACAAGGATCAAATGAAAAAAGAATGTGCAAAGCATCTTTCAAGAATTCAAAAAAAAAGTTTCCTTGTTATGCTAGAACCAGAATTCATCAATCACTTCATATAATTGATCCCAAAATGTAAACTCCAAGTAATATCGGGTCAAGGAGAAAATATGCAGGCAGCCAGAAAGAAACAATTCAAATACTCTTTTTTTTGTGGTTTTTGCAAGGCAAAAGGGGTTAAGTGGCTTGCCCAAAGCCACACAACTAGGTAATTATTAAGTGTCTGAGGCTGGATTTGAACCCAGGTACTCCTGAATCCCGGGCCAGTGCTTTATCCACTGCGCCACCTAGCCACCCTTTAAATCTTGATTAGAGAAATGAAAATTAAAACAACTTTAATAAAACACATCAGATTGACTAATATTACATAACAGAAAAATTGTAAATATTGGAGAGGATAAGGAAATACTAGGACATGAATGAGCATCCTGCCTCCTTTTTCAACCATTCTGGAGAGCAATTTGGAAATATGCCCAAAGGACCAAAAAATTGTGCATCCTCTTTGATCAGGTAATACTAAGGTTGTATTTCAAAGAGATCAAGCAAAAAGTGAAAAATACCCACTTGTACAAAAATATTTATAGAAGATTTTTTTAATGGCAAAGACATGGAAGTTGAGGGTATGCCCATCAACTGGGAAATGATTGAGTGTAACAGGATACCATTAGGTATTAAAAACAAACAAAAAAACCCAACAAAAATGTGAAGACAAATTTAATAAAAATCTGGATGGATTTACATGAAATGATGTTGAGTAAGGTGAGCAGATATAGGAGAACACTGAACACAGTAACAGCAGCATTTTGTGTATGATGATTAACTAGGAGAGACTTGGTTCTGTTCAGCAATATAGTGATCAAATATAGTGTAAAAGATTAAAATAAAATGTCATGTTCAGAGAAAGTACAATGGATCCCTTAAAATAATAATCTTTTTAAAATCATCAAATATGTTGCATATAACAGGGATAAACCAGGAGCATTTTCAATAAGATCAGGGATGAAACAAAATGCCCATTTTCTCCATTCCTACTCAATTTATTACTAGTAATATTAGCTTTATCAGTAAAAGAATAAAAAGAAATTGAAGGAATCAGAATTGGTATTGAGGAAGCAAAGTTTCCACTCTTCATAGATGATATGATGGTATAGATATAGAACTCAAGAAAATCATCTAAAAAACTATTTGGAAAATTAACAAATTCAGCAAAATTGCAATTTATAAAATAATACCACCTAAACCACTAGCATGTCTATAAATTAACAACAAAGCCCAAGAATAAGAGATGGAAAGAAAAATTCCATTTCAAGTAACAGCAGACATTAAATACTTGAGAATCTACTTTACAGAATCAGAAGCTGTATGAACACCATTAGAAAGTACTTCCCACTAAAAGAAAGTCATATCTAAAAAACTGGAAAAATCTCAATTGATCATGGCTATGTTGTGCTACTAAAATAAAAATGACAATTTGGGTATTACTTATATAGTGCTGTACTAATCAAACTACAAAATAACGATTTTACCAAGCTAGAAAATATAGTAACAAAACTAATTTGGAACAAAATAAGGTAAAGAATACCAAGGGAACTGATGAAAAAAAAAATTGTAAAGGAAGGAGGTCTAGCTTTACCAGATTTAAAACTATACTATAAAGCAGCAGTCATCAAAATTGTCTGGTACTGGTTAAGAAATAGAGCAACGGATCATTGGATTATTATAGGAGCAAAAGAAACAGTAATCAACTACTTGATAAACTCAAAGACTTCAGGGATAAGAACCCATTACTTTCCAAAAATTGTTGCGAAAATTGGAAAATAGTTTGGCAAAATTTAGACATACACCCACATTTCACACCTTATACCAAAATAAGGTCAAAATGGGTATACAATTTAGATATAAAGTGCAACACCATAGAACAATTAACAGATCAAGAAATACTATACCTTTCAGATATATAGAAAGGGGAGGAATTTATGAACAAAAAAGAAATAGAGCATTTCCAAAATGCATTTTGGCAATATCAGATTAAAAATTAATGTTTTTCATTAATAAAATCAGTGTTGCAAAAATTTGAAGGAAAACAGAAAACTAAGAAACAATTTTCATTGTCAGGGGTTTTTTTAAAGTTCTCATTTCTAAAAATATACAGATAATCCCTTCAAATTTATAAGGTTACAATTCATTCCCCAATTGATGATTGGTCAAAGGATATGAATAGACATTTTTAAAATCAAGAAATTGAAACTATATATATATATATATATATATATATATATATATATATGATATATTATTTGAAAAATGATTGAAATCATTACTGATTTGAGAAGTGCAACTGTAAACAACTGTAAGGTTCCACTTCACACTTATCAGATTGACTAAGCTGAGAAAATGAGAAAATGATCAATTTTGGAAAAGTAGGAGTTTTGGGACATTAATGCCTTAATGAATTAATGGATTAAATGCTACATTAGTGGAGTTGTGAACTGATCCCACCAGTTCTGTAGAGCAATATGAAATATTGCCTAAAGAACAATAAAACTTATCATACCCTTTGATCCAGTAATTCCAATACTAGACCCCTTTCCCAAAGAAATCATAAAAATAGGGAAAAGTCACATATGTTCCCAAATATTCATAGCAGCTCCTTTTGTAGTGCAAAGAATTGGAAATTTAGGGGATACCCATCAATTGGGGAATGACTGAACAAATTGTGGTATATGTATATTATAGAAAACTATTACTTTATAAGAAATCATGAATGATCAAACTCTAGAGTATCATGGAATGAAATTTAAAAATTAATGCTGAGGGAAGGGTACATAATCAAGAAAACATTGGACACAGTAAAAACAGCATTTTAAGTTGATCAACCTTATTGGATGAAACTCCTCTCAGAAGTTCAGAGAGCTCAGACAACCAGAGGAGACCAGGTGTGGACAATGCTATACACATCCAGAGGAAGAACAAAACAAAACAAAACAAAACAAAAAAAAAACACTATAGAATTTGAATTGAAGACTAAGCTCACTTTTAAAAGATTTCTATTTATTTCTCTCCTATCTCATGGAATTATTTCTTCTCCCTTAATCCTAATTCTATTTTATTTTTAGATTTTGCTAGGCAATGGGGTTAAGTGTCTTGAACTCAGGTACTCCTGACTCCAAGGACGGTGCTCTATCCACTTTGTAACCTAGCCACCCCCTGCCAACTAGCCACTCCCAATGCTAATTCTTCATGCTGAAAATGACAAATCTGAAAACGTGTTAAACATAAATGTGAGTACAATATTCACCTCACTGTTCACCGCTGAGGGGAGGTACATGGGAACAGAGGGTGGAAGGAAATCATGCAACTTAAAAAAATATTGGTATGCATGTGGATAAATATTAAAAATCTTTCATAACATGTAATTTGAAAAGCAAAATATCAAATAAAAAATAATGTATAATGGAATCTGAGTGCAGAACATAGCAAAAAAATTTCACTTAATTTTTTTTGTTTTTATTATTTTTCATGATTTTCCATTTATTTTAATTCCTTGTTCATTTCCAATATGGAAATATGATTACCACATGTGTTCATGTTTGGCCTGTATCAGATTGCATATTATCCTCAGGAGAAAAGAGGGGAAAAAAAGAAAGAGAAAAATTTGGAAATCTAATTTAGAAAACTAAAAAGAATATGTTGTATCAAATTGGAAATTAAAAATATTTTAAAATAAAAAAGATAAATGAGAGACCTAACCAAAACATACCATAGATTATATATATATATATATATATATAATATATTACATAATAGTATAATATAATATAAGGTAACATAACATCACATAATGTAGCATAGCGTAGCATAGCATAACATAACATAACGTAACATAACATAACATAACGTAACATAACGTAACGTAACGCGTAACGTAACATAACATAACATAACATAACATAACATAACATAATATAATATAATATAATATAATATAATATAATATAATATATAATATCAATACAAAATATATATACACCAATTGGTATAGCATCCCTATTATCAGAGAAGTTAAGTGAGTTTCAGAAAGCAATACTCAGCAAAATTAGACTAGTATCAGACCTCAACCACTCCTTCTAAGAATTAGATAAATCTAACCACAAAATACATGATAAGTTAAGCAAGGGGATATAATTTTAGAAAAGTTAGATACGTTGTAGTTCTGGAGAAAATTGAATGAGGATATAAAACAATACATATTTTTTTTCCTGTGGTACATGGCATCTCATCCAAAACAGACCACAAAATATGGCATCAAATTACAAAGGTTATACAGAAAGGCAGACATATTATGATGGTTCCTTTTCAGACCTTGATGGAAAAAATAGTGCCTTTGAAAGAAAAATCTTAAAAAAATTGGAAAATAAATTATGGCTGGGTCAAAAAACAAATCATAAATATAATAAAGAATTTCACCAAAGAAAATGAAAATAATACTAACATACTAAAATTGGTGGAATGCAACTAAATGGTATTTAGGGAAAATATTGCACCTCCAAAAGCTTGCATTAATAAAATAGAGAAAGAACAGGACACTGTATTGGTTATAAAACTAAAAAACAATGAAAGATTAAATAAAAAATTCCCAATTAAACACTAAATTAGGAATTCTAAAAATCAAAGTAGAGATTAAGGAAATTGAAAGCATGAATATTATGGAACTAATAAATTAAACAAATAGTTGGATTGATTTGGAAAAACACAGTAATATTATTTATTTATGAATTTATTCAAATAATGTATTCATTTATATAACACTTATATTACATATTATAATATAAAATATATTTATAACTATATATATTTATTGTATATTAATATATAACAAGGTGCATAATAAAAAATTGTTGGGGCAGCTAGGTGTCATAGTGGATAAAGCACTGTCCCTGGAGTCAGGAGTATCTGGGTTCAAATCTGGTCTCAGATACTTAATAATTACCTAGCTGTGTGGCCTTGGGCAAGCTACTTAATCCCATTGCCTTGCAAAAAAAAAAAGAATAAATGATATAATATTGCTTATTTATTATCATTTGATATTGTGTAAATTCTATTTATTTTATTTATTTTTAAATTTTAGATACATTTATTTCAATTAAATATGATTTAAATTTCAATTTTAAAATGAAAAATATTTTTGAAAAGAAAGTCATATTAACATATCAAAAATTAGAAGGGTAAATTAAACACCAATGAAAAGTAAAGTAAAAAAAGAATTAAGTTAATTTTCACAATCCACTTCACAATCCATTCACTTCCATAAAATTAAAATTGCAGATTAAAAAAGAAAAGGAATAATTAACTCCATTTTTGAGAAAAAAATCCAAAGCGTTATCAAATAATTCATAAGAAAAAATTTCCAAGGCAATACAGATTTATAAATGAATTCTACCAATTAAAGAATAACGAATTCCAGTTTTTATACTATAACTGGGAAAATAGAAAAGAAGGAAGGAGTCTTACCAAATTCCTTGTTATGACACAATTATGGTGCTAATACCTATACCAGTAACAACCGAAACAGGGAAGGAAATTTAAAGACCAATTTCTCTCATGAATATTGGTGTAAAATATCTAAAAAAAAAATATTAGCAAGGAGATTACAGACATTTTAGACCAGAAAAATATACTAGGACTAAATATGAATCATACTAAGCATGCAAAACTGGCTCATTATTGGAAAAATTAGCAACAAAATTGACCATATCATAATAAGACCATCAGAAATCATATTATTAACCCAAAAGATGTAAGAAAAGCTTTTAACAAAATACAGCAATTATTATTATTAAAAGCATTGAGATATAAGAATAAATATAAATTTAATTAAAATGATAAGTAATATCAAAATAAATTTTCATCAAGCATTTTATGGAATGGGGTAAGCTAAAAACCTTAGCAATAAGAGAAGAGATGAAAAAAATCCTATTATCATCACTCCTATTCAACCTTGTACTCAAAATGTTAGCTTTAGCAAAAGGAGAAGAAAATATAAATTGAATGAATTATAAAAGGACATTAAGAAACAACACAATCACTCTTTAGAGATGATTTCAAGGTTTTCTTAGAGGATCTTAGAGAAACATCTGAAAAGTGCTAGGAATTATTAACATTAATTAAGTAGCAGGATATTAAATGAACTAGAAAACATGGTCTGATGTGTGTATTATATATGTATATACATATATATGTATGTATTTGGTAATATATATATATATATGTGTGTGTGTGTGTATATTTGGATATATATATATATATATATATATACACATATATATATAATGTGGTTATAAATAATACTATTGTCAAAAAGGGGGGCAGATGAATATATTTATTTTATTTGCATATCTATTTATAATAGATACACACACATATATGTATATGGCCATTCTATCTAAACTAAGTTATGTTTCAAATGTCTTCATAAACAAATGATCAAAGTTATTTTATAGAGTAGAGTAAATAAATAATTTCTTATGGCATAACAAAAAGAATACCTAGAGAATTAATCAAAAGTCACAATCATGAAAAGCGTTTTATACTGGCTAAGAAATGGAGTGGTAGATCTGTGGACAAGAATAACTACACAAGACAGAGTAGAAGTTATTATTGTAATGTACTGTATGATAAATTCAATAAAAGCATCTAGGATAAGAATGCACTATTTGACAAAAACTGCTGTCAAAAGTAAAAAAATGATATGGCAAAAACTATACATAGTACAGTATCTTACTGTATATCACAATATGGTCTAAATGAATACATGATTTAGACATAAAGGTTGTAATTATAAGCAAATTTGTAAAGCAAGACATAATAGTTTACTTGTCAGATCAATTAGAGGGAAAGATTTATTATGATCAGCTCTGATAGTCTTAGCTCTTTGAAGTCAGATAAGACTGAAAAACATCTGAATGATGGGCAGCTAGGTGACACAGTGGGCAGAACACTGGTCTTGGAGTCAGGAGGACCTGAGTTCAAATACAGCCTCGGACACTTAATAATTACCTAGCTGTGTGACCTTGGGCAAGTCACTTGGCCTCATTGCCTTCCTTTAAAAAATCACAAAATAAACCCCCCTTCCACCCCTCCCCCCAAAAAAACAACCAAAAAGTATCTGAACATCATCAGAGAAAATAGCTTTAGACTTGATCCTCTTGGAAGAATACAGCATGCATGACATTAAATGCTATTTTAAAATCGATTATGGAAGGTTTTAATTATAGAATTCAGTCCCATAAGCATTTCTTTTGATAATTAGCCAACTAATGAAAGCACTTACTATCTCAACTGGAATGCAGAAATCCAGTTACAGCTACTTGAGCAAGGAAACTATAGAGAAAGCTTTTACAACAACAAAATACTTTAGCCATGCAAAGATTAAGTGAAATTGTTTCAGTTATTTGAGATAATTGAAAACCCTATGAGGGCGGAGCCAAGATGGCTGCATGAAGGCAGCATTTCCCTAGAACTCCAATCCTCCAAACCCCCCAAAAGCAAAGGATGGCTCTAACCAAAATTTAGAGGGGCAGAACCCACATGAAGCCAGAGTGATACATTTTCCCTGCACAAGGTAACTTAGAAGTTCTGTGGGAAAGGCGTGTTTCACCAGGACTGGTGGTTGGAAAAAAGCCCTGGCTCATCCTGTCCCAGCACAGCCCAGAGATCACAGGCAACAGCTTGAAGGGGCAAGGAGAGAACACTGCTTTACCTGGGTGAGTGTGGAGTGAGGAGCAAAGCCTCAGAATCTGCAGCAAGAAACCTGAGAAAGTAGCCTGCACCCCCAGAGGTGGTAAGGGAAGTCTTCAGATATTTCTCTGCTCTCCCTGGGGTAGGACTCTGCTGTTTACCTGCACTTCAGATATTGCTATTTAGGCTTCTATACTAAATAACCAAGCTGGATCCCTTCCTATAGCCCCAGGGCAGAAGGCAGTGCTGTAGTCATCTACATATCAAATTACAGGTTAGAGAGCAAAAGACCTTGGAGGAATAAAGGTCCCAGTGAGGTGTCCCAGAAAAAAAAAAAAAAAAAAAAAACAATCCCAAAGCCTTGGAAGTGCTGTAAATTAGTCTTGCTCTGAGGAAATCAGTAAACAACAGAAAAACAACAATCTGACCATAGAGAATTACTTTGGTCCCATGGAAGATCAAAACAATTACTCAGATGATGAAGAATTCAAAACCTCCAGGACAAATAGAAAATGGGCTCAGACTATGGATGAGTTCAAAAATGACTTTGAAAAGCAACTAAGGGAGGTGGAGGAACAAATGGGAGGAGAAATGAGAGCAATGCAGAAACATCATGAAAACCAAATCAAAAGCTTGGTGAAAGATATGCAAAACAATACTGAAGAAAAGCCTTATGGAAAAAGCAAAACAAAAGGCAAATGAGGAGAAGAATGCCTTAAGAAAGCAGAATTGGCCAGCTGGAAAAGGGGATAAAAAAGTTTCCTGAAGAAAATAACTCCTTTAAATGCAAAATGGAACAAAATGAAGCTGATGACTTTGCAAGAAAGCAGGAAGAAGTAAAACTCTGCCAAAAAAAGCTAAATTAGAAGAAAATGTGAAATCTCTCACTGGAAAAAAACAACGAACCTGGAAAATAGATGCAAAAGAAATAATTTAAAGATTACTGGACTATTTGAAAGCCAGTACCAGAAGAGCTTAGACTGCATTTTTCAACAAATAACACAGCAAAATTGCCCTGAGATCTTAGAAGCTGAGAGTAAAATAGAATTTGAGAGAATTCATTGGTCACTCCCGAAAGAGATCCCAAAGAAAATACTTATAGCCAAGTTCCAAATCTCCCAAATCAAAGAGAAAATTCTAAAAGCTGCCAGAAACAAACAATTCAACTACCGAATCTCCATAGTCAGGATTACACAGCATCTAGCAGCATCTACATTGAGGGCTCGTAGGGATTGGAATATGATATTCCAGAAGGCAAAAGATCTTGGTTTACACCCGAGAATAAACTACACAGTCAAACTGAACATCCTCTTTCAGGGGAAAAGATAGACTTTCATTGAAAAAGACGATCAAAGCTGAATAGAAAGTTGGATCTCCAAGTACAGGATTCTGGTGAACCACAGCAGGACTGAAGGAGAGGGACTAACTATGAGGAACTTGATGCTGAACTGTTTTTATTCCTGCATGGGAAGAAGATATTGATAACTCATGAACTTTCTCATTCATAAGAGGTGGTAGAATGAGCATATATAGATAGAACAATGGAAGGAGCAGAATTTAATGGTATCTGAAGACAGCATGTGTAGTCCATATCTTATACAGTAGTAGGAGGTGTTGAACATGTCAACTACTGAGAGGACTGCTGAATTCAGATTAATAAAGACTCCATAAGTGACAATCACATATTTCAGAACAAAGACTAGTAATTAATAGGCTCTCTACTATTATTTTCTGCCTAAATGAACAATTCAGTAGATAAGGATTGCTTAAAGAAGGTTCATTCTAGACAAAACATTTGAATCATTAAATATTTTTTCCTCCCAAAACACACACATACACACATACACACACACAAACACACAATATATATGACAAGATAAGAAATGGACTAAGGGAAACATTCTATTCAGCTTTGATAAGGAAAAATAAACATTGTAGTCATTGTAGATTATGATAGAGTTATACATAAATGTTATTTATTGCTTTAAATTTTTTTTAATTCAGCTTTAAATTCATGTCATTCCATATGGTTATCATATGGTTATCATTTCTTCTAATACGCTCTGGCCATTCACAGTGCCAGATTAAATTTTCAAATGACAGACTATGCCATGTAACAAAATGACCAAAAAAGATAAATATATGCTCTATTGTTTGATGTAAAACCAGCCTTCAAACTATTTATTCAGAGAAATTAGTTCTAAACATTGACAAGACAAGCAATGAACAGTAAAATAAAAAAAAATAATATGAATATTCATAAATATGTATACATGTACATTTAATAATTCAATTTTCAATTGAATAACTTTCAATAATTCAATTCAATTTCAAAATTATTTATTAAGTTCCCATTTTGTACAGGCAATAAGCTAGTAGTGTGGGAAATAAAGCTAAAAATGAAAGACTAAGTGATTTCAATGAGTTTACTTTATGAAGAGACACAGAGAGGGGGAGGAGAGAAAGCATATGACTCATGCACAGAAAATTATGAAAAAAGAATAAAGGTGGAGAGATACAAGGCAAAGAAAAGTTCAGGGAAAGAGTTTGGGCAATATATGAGAATGAAAGGAATACTTGAATATGGGAGTGAAGATGATGGATTTAGAGTAGAATCCACAGAGAAGGTAGGATTGAAAGACCTGAATGGAGGAAGGCAAAGAGATGAGAAAGGAGTGCTTTCCAGATAAAGGGATAGAAGAACTATCACTTTACTTTTACTAGAATTTGGAATGCAAAAAGGGGAGATAAGGTTTAGAATGTCAGACTAAACAGAATACTAACCAGACTGGGAATAGACATCAATGGTTATAGAGAAAAATTCACACTTAAAAATCTCCAGGAATCATTCATAGAATCAGTGATTTAAAGCTGAAAAATAAATCAAAGATTTTCTAATCTAAGTCATTCCTCTTAGAAACTGGAGTGATCAAATTTATTAGAAATTTATCCAAATTTATATAGTGAGTTCTAGTGGCAGGGTTGAACTAAACTCTTCAGATTCCAAAACTAATAATATTTTACTGAATAACACTGCTTCTCAGTCATTTAATCCCTAACAGAAAACATACAGAGAGACAGGCCATTACAATTTGAATACCTCTAATTTTTAGAACATTGTTATTCAATAAACTAAATCCAAAAGTTTCTCCTTGAAAAACTCAATCAGTGACCCTAGTTCCATTCTCTGAGACCAAGCAGAAAAATTCCACTTTATCTTTAACATGGCAGCTCTTCAAATGGCTAAATTTCTTTTTTCTCTTTTGTTCACATCCTCCACTTAAAGTTGTTTCATTTTAAGGTCATTTAATTTACACTATTCTCTTTGGTATCCTCTTCTGGACACAATCCAGTTTGTCTAGGTCTTGTCTAGATTCTGGTGCCCAGAAATTATTGGAGTAATTTTTTTGTAACCTGAGCAGCAAAAATTATACTCAAATAGCCTTTTCTTTCTGAATATTATGCTTCTCTTAGTACAATTTTGGACATAATTATTTGTTTCATTTCCAAGTCTTGCTGTTGACTCAAGCTGATGACTCAGTACAGATATTTTCAGAGGAATTCTCTATGCAAAAATCCTCACTCCCAATTTTTTGATTTTTAGAGATAGAAATAAGAGTTATCATTATTATTTTATCACATTTAAATTTTAGATTTTTCTATGTGATCAATTATTCTAACTTTGGGAAATATTTTTTGCTAGGATTTCTGTCATTTATAGTTAATTATCCATACAAGCTTTGTGAAATCTTAAAAATATGTTAGATATGATATTGTAAATTCAAAAAAACTCATTAGATATGTTAAAGATCACTTAAAAGAAAATCACTCCCCAAACTGACAAGGTTCTTTTAATTGTGATTCTGGGGCAGTGAAGTTATATTGAAATAGATCTAATCTCTCTCAATAAATAGATACTATTCTCTCCTCCTCACCACCTCACTTATTCCCTTTTACCTTTAACTTTTCTTTGAAAATATAGCTTTCAGTTTGTATTCACTTATTCCTTCAGCATCCCTTTTATTAGTTGCCGGGTTTTTATTTACAACGCCGGCTTCTTTATGCTAGTCCGTCCTCTTACTCACCAGTCCAACACGTGATGAGTCTTCGGGGTACCTCCGGCCCCCACTCTTTGATGGGGGAAGAACCAGACAGAGCGCCTGAGGTGGGTAATGAGTCTTTATTCTTCTGTGATCACATCCCGCTCCCCCCAACCTCTCAGCAGACACTTTTATCCCCTCTGTCCTCCCTCCCATGAACTCTTACTCAATGAGGGGCCGAGTTCTGTAACATTCCCTTATAAGGTGATTATGTTTCCCCCTCTAAGCGACCGCCAAGCCTCTTCCCCCCGCCCCCAACATCTCCCCCTTTCTGTTTTACAAGGTTATCACTTGGTGTGACCTTAAGCGGTGCTGAGGTTAGCCTTAAGCGGTGTCATTTCTACTGGCCTCTGATAGCCGGGGGCGAGGAACCCTGTCTTAGGTCATCTCCTTCAACCCAGGACCTTGCCCGTCCTAGGCGCCCGACACCCTCAGGGCCTGTCTTAGGTGGCTGGGTCAGGAGAAGTTGCCCGTCTTGGGGTTTACCTCGTCTTACCCCTAGGTGTCACATGTCATGCATGGCGGCTAGCCAGACTTGGGGATCCTCCCCCGTCTCCATGGCCATGAAGGCTTTCTGAGTAAGAAGCATATAGCCCCTCTGTCGCCTAGCTAGGCGGCAGAAACAGACAACAAGTAGGGTGATTCCCAGAATCAGCGTCCTTGTTCACCCTCAAGGGGGTATCCTCCCGCCATCTGGCAATCCCTCCATGGTATGGGATCCTCGATGTCTTCCCCTGTGGCCACACATGAGGGGCCCCACCGAGGCAGAAGGGAGCCCCATCGATGTATTGGTCACTAGCAGGCGAGGGTAGATCGGGGAGTTCCGTGCTACCGGAAGGGGAGAGGGAATAACTCGGAGTATTCCCCATGTCGGATTTCCTTCAGATGGAGCACCTCCAAGGATCCCTACGACGATCAGAAGGCCTGAAAAAGGAAGAAATTCCTCTCACCCCGTAGGGTTGGGCATTAATCAAGGTCTCTTATCTTGTAAACAGGGAGCCATCTTTCTGGCTCTTCTATCTTATCCTCGGGATGAAATGACAGGTGGCCCTATCTTCTGTTCTTTACCGTTACAGGGCCATGCCAACCTCCCTCTTCATCTCTCCACATGACTTTAGAGCCTGGTAGGGCCTTGGTGGGAGAGGGCAGGAGCGTTGGTTCTTTCTTAGCATGTCCTTTTGGGGAGAAAAATCTCTGGGCGGCTGTAGTGCCGTCATCCCTGACTTGTAGGAAATTCATGGTAAATAGTACCTGAGACAGGTCTGAATGGGTCAGTGACCTGCCAACTCCCCCTTTCTGTTTAAAAAGATAGGATGTAGCAGAGTATCCATGTAAAGCTGGCACAGGGTGGGGCTATTGGCCATTCCCTGAGGTAGGATGGTAAACTGATAACGTTTACTGGGGGCTTGGAAATTGATCGCGGGGAGGGAAAAGGCAAATTTTTCTTTGTCCTCCGGGTGGAGGGGAATGCTATAGAAGCAGTCTTTAACATCAATCACTATAATAGTCCACCCTTGCGGGACTGCAGTGGGCATAGGGAGACCAGGTTGGAGGGTCCCCATGGGTACCATGTTGGCATTTACTGCCCGAAGATCAATCAACATTCTCCAACTCCCCCCTTTCTTTTTTATGACAAAGACGGGGGAGTTATACGGGCTAAGGGACGGTTCCACTTTGTTCTCGTGCAGGAGGGTCATTACTATGTCTGTGAGGGCGATGAGCTTTTCTTTTGTCAGGGGCCACTGCTCAACCCAAATAGGTTTCTTATTAATCCATGTTATTCTGGGGGAAAAGCTCATCTCTAGAGTGGCCCCAATTAATTTCCCCGCAGGCTATCAGGGGTGGCAAGTGTCAGGTTAAGCTGGCTCAAGATATCTCTACCCCATAATGCATAAGGGAGGTCGGGTAGGCACAGTGGGGTGAAGAGTCCAGATTCTTCCAAAGCTGACCACCGTAAGGCGTGTGCTGCTTTCATGGCAGATCTATTGCCCCCCACCCCCGTCACTGCTTGAGGGCTCTGTAGGAGTGGCCACTCACGCCTCCACTGTCCCCTATTTATGACAGAGCAATCGGCTCCAGTGTCAATTATCCCTTCGAGCTTCTGATTTTCCACCGTGATGGTTAACAGTGGTCGCCCAGAGCTGACCGGGTGGACCCAGTTCACATGAGCGGGAGGGGCCCGCAAGGGCAGCGCCTTTCCTACCTCTTGGCCCTGTTTTACCAAGGTGGGAAAGGGGTGGGGGTTTGTGACCCTTATGGATGTGGGACTTCCGGGACCAAAAATGACCTGGGTATGGGTGACTAAGTCCACACATCTCTCAGCCCCTGTGATGAGCGCTGGGAAAATATTTAGCTCAATGGGAATCATCGAGGTTTCCCAAGGCCCGATCTCTCTCTGCTGTGTCCCTTCTCTATAGTCAACCCTCACGGGGATAGTCACAGTAATGGGGCCGCTGTCTTCGAGCACGGGGGGGGGGGGGGGGGGGGGGGCCGCGGCCGGGCCCCTCCCTTTCCCTTTTCCCGACTTCCCTTTGGATCGGCAGAACCTGGCTATGTGACCTGGCTTTCCACAGGAATAACAGGTCGGAACTGAAGTGGAGGGGGGCCGCTGCCTGCACTGTGCTTTGAGGTGCCCTGGCTTTCCGCACCCAAAACAGGTGGGTCTCACCTGCATACCGTGAAGGGCGGTCAGGAGGCTATCCTCCCGGTTCTCCATGGCAGTCACTAAGGCTTGAATTGAATCCTCGCTGGGCATGTCCAGCAATTTGTCAACAATTTCTTCTAATGAAGCGTCGGGGGGAAGGCTGCTAATGGCTGCGATCCCTTTGGGGCGAAGACCCTCTTTAATCAATTGTCTCATAAGTAGATCAGATCCCGGGGTGTCTCCCATTATACGAGTCACTGTCTCTTTAACCTCGTTCACAAATGAGAGGGGTGTCTGATCTGCTCTCTGCTTCAGCCCAACCAACTTCTGTGTGGCTCTCCCCCCTTTCATGGCTCCAATCTTATCCCAAGCTGCAACATGTGTTTCTTTAACAGTCTCTAGCTCAAACTGGCCATACTGGGCCTGAACAGCAGGGTCAGTATAGGCTCCAGTTCCACACAGGAGGTCAATGGCTAAATCCAGGGGAGTATAACCCCGGGATTTTGCCAGCTTAGAGGCCTCTCTGCGGGCCTGAGCCTTAAAAGCTAAATATAAGGAGGCATCTAGGCACGCGGCTGCAATTTCGTCAAAGTCAGCAGGGGTCCAAGGGTGCGTAGCAAAGAGGTTTTGCATCAGTCTTTTTACATAAGGGGAGCTTGGGCCGTATTTAGTCACGGCCTCCTTAAGTTCCTTAAGCATCTTAAAAGGGACAGGGCGGTAGTCTCGGGCTCCGGTAAGGGGGTCCGTAAATACCGGGTAGAGGCCCCAGTCATCCCAGTCCACCTCCTCCCCTTTCTCTATTGCTATGGAGGCACTGGTGGCAAGTAGGCCGGATGGGCGGAGCCCTTGAGGGGATCTCTGAAGGGCGGACAAGGAACACGGGGGATTTTTTGCCTCTGTTTCCTGGCTGGGCCGCCAAGCCTGGGGCGCGGCAGCTGTCCAATCAGCGCGGACTTCTCCCTCCTCGTCAGCAGCCTCCCGGTCCCACCTACTCACGCTCCTCTTCCTGCCACCCCTGAGGACTGTTTGCACCCCTCCCTTCCCGCGCTCGGAAACTTCTGGCCCTGAATCTCTAAGTGTGCCACATTCATCGCCCTCCCCCTTTTCATTCTGTCTCGGTAAGGAGGGGCATGCGGCATTTTCTTCTCCCTGGGGGCCCCTTGTTCCCCCATTGTTTCTTCTAAGTTCCTCCCACGGATACAGGGGAGGGGGTGGCCTTCCCTCTTCCTCTGAGCCCTCTGAATCCGATCCCGCCAACGAGCTACCCACCTGAGTGCTGATTGTTCGTGCCAAAGTCACCTTCTGGGGATGCAGGGCTGCATCCACTATCTTATACACTGTAAAATCCTTGGGGGTCAGTTTTCCCGGGCAGGTGTCATTATAGGAGGCCATCTGCTGCCCTACCACCTTCCATTTATCTGGTTGGATCCCACTATGTTGCACCCAAGGGCAGATGTTCCAGATATTCTCAACAAAAGCACGGCACGTCTTGATAGGTAATTTACGGCCATGCTTAGCGCAGAGTTTATAAAGCTGCACTGCAACGGCCTCTTTTTCCTCCGGCTCAAAGGCGGGAATACTATTCCGGCCCCCCATGCTGTCTACTAGCCGAGGCTGCAATCCTAACAGGTGGCAGAACTGCAAAGTTCCCGTTCGGCAAAAGAGAAGGAGGCAGCAGGGCACAATCAGACAGGCCAGCACGGCAAGGAGCGTGATTAGAGCAGAAGGAGAAAGGGAAGGGAAAGGAAGCATAGTCAACACAATAGGGATATGTCCCTCAGGCAATATCTGAGAGTAAACGCCCTCTCCTTCCTCCAGGTCAGAAACTACCGAGGCTGTCTGGAGAATCCGACCAGCGGATTCAGAAGTTCCCTAGCAAAATCAGGTCCCTGTTCCGGGCGCCACTTGCCGGGTTTTTATTTACAACGCCGGCTTCTTTATGCTAGTCCGTCCTCTTACTCACCAGTCCAACGCGTGATGAGTCTTCGGGGTACCTCCGGCCCCCACTCTTTGATGGGGGAAGAACCAGACAGAGCGCCTGAGGTGGATAATGAGTCTTTATTCTTCTGTGATCACATCCCGCTCCCCCCAACCTCTCAGCAGACACTTTTATCCCCTCTGTCCTCCCTCCCATGAACTCTTACTCAATGAGGGGCCGAGTTCTGTAACATTCCCTTATAAGGTGATTATGTTTCCCCTTCTAAGCGACCGCCAAGCCTCTTCCCCCCGCCCCCAACAATTAGTCTCTTGTTTTCTTTTCTTTCCTTTCTCCAACCCCTCCCCCACTTCACTATAGATTGTCATATTTTTAAACCCATGTGGGAATGTATCTTATTACCTCTCTTGGTCAAATATATTGAATAGAATTACTCAGTATTCACATCCTCCCTTTTTTCCCCTCTAAAAATAGAGATTTTTATTCCTCTTCATGAGTTATTTGTCAGTCAAGTGCTATTAATCACGTATCATCAATTGAAGCTAGATTAATTGATGGTTTGATTGCTTGATAAGCTGAAAATATTATCAAATTGCAATCACAGATTGATTGATTGATTTCTTGAAAAAGCAGCTTTGCCTCAGAGTCACTAAGTACAATACCCTCTTCTCTCTCACTAGAAGTACACTTCTCAAAAGTTTTGAATTACATTAAATTATAATCAGTTTTGAATCATTCAAGCTAACAGCAACATGGGGGTGATGATCAACCCTGATGGAGTTACTCATTTCATCAGTACAACACTCAGGGACAATTTGGGGCTGTCTGCAATGGAGAATACCATCTGCATCCGGAGAAAGAACTGTGAAGTTTGAACAAAGTCCAAGGACTATTGCCTTTAATTTAGAAAAAAAAAAAACACCTGATATCTTATTTTCTGATCTTGCTAACTCTTTAACTTTATGTTTCTTCCTTAAGGTTATTATTTCTCTCTCATGACATTCAATTTGTGTCAATGTATACCATTGAAACAATGTAAAGACTGACAAATTGCCTTCTGTGGGGGTGGGGGGAGGGAAGCAAGATTAGGGGGACAATTGTCAAACTCAAAATAAATATTTAAAAAAAATTAAAAAAAATTATAATCAGTTTTTGCCTTACCCTATTTTCAAGTATCTTCCAAGTACACACAATCTTCATGAGCCAAAGTATTATCCAAAGCCAAATCATTTCAGAAACCATTTAACCCATCAGGCCAAACATATTTTCTCTCCCTCTCGCCCCTTAGCTCCTCACCCAAGGTACTTAAACTCTTCTTAACTAAGGTATGGATTAAAGTCCACCTCTTCTAGGTAGGTTCTCATGCTCTGCTCCAAAAGTTCTGAATTAATTAGCTATAGAGTATCAAAGTGCTCTAAGTCCCACAACAACCTGAAGGTCTTTCTTAAGATTTTTATAATTGATTATAAATTATGGGAGACACTGACTCAGGACCACCCAGCATCCACTCTCTTCAGTTATATCCAACCCTTTAAATACCTTAAGAAAAATATAATTCCTATAAGGTTGTATAAGATTTGTTCTGCTTTGTTTTGTTTTTCTGCCCCTTTTCATGTACCTTTTAATGCATCTCTTGAGTTTTGTATTTGACAATTGAATTCTCTGTTCAGGTCTGGCCTTTTTATCAGGAAATTTTGGAAGTCCACTATTTTTTGAATATCCATCTTTTCCCCCAATAATATATGCTGAATGTTTCAGGCTATGTAGTAATTCTTGGTTCTTTTTGCTGATTGCAGTATTTTCTCCTTTACTTGAATATTCTGAAATTTAGCAATAAAAGTCTTTTTTTTTTTTTTATCCTAGGTTCTCTTTCTGGAGTTGTGTGTGTTCTTTTAATCACTATTTTGTATTCTTTATCTAGTAGATTTGGATAGATTACAATGATAATTTCCTGCAAGAACTTTTCCAGGTTCTGTTTTTAATCTAGGTTTTCTGGTAGTCTGATGATTTGTAAATTTTCTTGGTTTTTCATTTTACTTAAAAGGTAAATTGTGTTCAATTATTTTCAGCCATTTTGTCATGTTTGATGGAATGTTGCAGTCTTGTATATTCATTGGTTTATATTTATAAAATTCTAATTTTTTAGAATTTTATTTTCTTCAATTAACTTTTATATTTATTTTTTCAATTGGCCAATTTTATTTGTACGAAGATTTATATACTTTTTCCAGTTGCTTACTTTGATATTTAAAAGGGTTGATTTCTTTAGTTAATTTCTCAGAACTTCCCAGTATGACTCTCATTTCCTTTCCCCAGTTTTCTTCTTCTCCTCTCTTCTATTGTTTTTATATTTTTTTAAGCTCTTCCATGAGCTTTTAGATTTAACTCATTTGCATACTCTTTTAAGTCTAACCTGTTTGGTAATTTTTCACTCTTTTCTTCTTCTGAGGTGGCATTGTTATCATCTTTATCTGCATAGTAGATTTCTATAGTGAGCACTCATATAGCTTTTTTAGTTATCTGAAAATGTCTGAGCCCTGATCCTGGGGTTTGGGGAATATATTTCCAAGCAGGTTTTTGCTGGGGTTGTAATTTGATCCGGGTTTGTTGTTGGTGGAGACCTTGCCTTCGCAATGCAGTTCTTGCCTTTGCAAAGTATTATTTCCTTTGTTATGTCCAAGTTCTGTGTATGCAGTGGTTTCTTCACAACCCAGTCCTATCTTTTGCCCTCATGTTCCCAGGGTTCAGACTGTGCATGGGCTTAGGACCCTTCTTGCTGGCCCAGACCTCTGCTGTTAAGGTGATGGGATCTGGACTGCACTGTTTCTCAATGCCTCCCTCTGATTTTCCCATTCTCCAGTCTCATTGGTCTTCACTTCCCCCTTTTCCTCCCTAAGAGATAGACCTTCACCAACGATTCTCCTTGATGTCTTCTGTAGAAAATTTCTATGGGAGTCAGCTTGGTGGTGCAGGTAATAAAGCACCAGTCCTGGAATTAGGAGTAGCTGAGTACAAATATGACCTCAGACACTTAATAATTACCTAGCTGTGACCTTTGGCAAGTCACTTAACCCCATTGCCTTGCAAAAACCTAAAAAGAAAAGAAAAGAAAAGAAAAGAAAAGAAAAGAAAAGAAAAGTTCTTAGGACTTTATCTTTTTTCTTTGTGGTACCTGTACTTTTAATGTCTGTGCATAGAATTCTTTTAGCTTTTCTCTTTAAATTCTCAATTTGAAGAAAAAATTTAAAAATGCAAAAGCGCCTGGAGCATGCTAGTTTCATACTGCAATCTTGGTTCTACCCTGTAAGTCCTGTGGAAGAAAATGCTTTCTTCATTTTTTTTCCTGCACATCTTTTCTTATAGAAAACTAGGATTCCATTATCTGCTTATGCCACAAATTATTCAGTCATTCCCCAATTGATGGTATCCTACCTAATTCTAATTCTTTGTCACAATAAATAGATGCTTAAAATGTTTTTTGTATATAGGGGTCCTTCACTCTTTTTAATGATCACTTTGGAATATGGATTAGTAGTGGCATTGATAGATTGAAGGGTATTAACAGTTTTATAGCCTTTTGGGTATTGTTACAAATTTCTCTCCAGAAAGCTTGGAGCAGTTCACAACTCCACCAATAATGTACTAGTGATACAGATTTCTCATATACACTTCAGCAGTTATCATTTCACTTTTCTCTCATATTAGTCAATCTGATATGTGACAGGATCTATACTTTTCTTTCTCTGACTTTACTCTTCCAGGTTTAGGTATTAGTATTATTTTTGTTTCACAAAAGGACTTTGGTGAACCCTGCTTTGCATATTGTTCAAATTAATTAATTTCAAATTAAATATTTTAATCTGTTGATCTTTAAATGCTTGGAAAAATTCACTTGCAAATCATCTTTGATTTAGAAAGCTGATTTATAGTCTGTTCAATTTTTTTTCTCTAATAAAAGTCTTTTTAGATATTTAATTTTTCTTTATTGTCTGTTAAGCTGGACAGGGTGTATTTTTGTAAGATTTTTTCCTTTTCATTTTTTGGATGTACCTGGGGGGAAAATCCTTAAAATTATTTTGATTTATTTTTTTTCTTTTCTCATTTTAAACTGTATTAGTCAATGTTTTATGTATATCACTGATTTTTTCAAAATACCAGTACCCTAGGTTTATTTTTAAATTCAATGGTTTTCTTACACTCAAATTATTAATTTCACCTTTCATTTTTTGGATTTCCAATTCATCTTAAATTGGGGATTTTAAATTTATTCTTCATCTAGTTTTTTTTATTTCATAATAATTTTATTGTTCTATTCTTTATGTTTTTTATTTATGTAAGTACTTAGTGATATAAATGCAGAGAAAAATATAAGAAATATTCAAAATGTACCTTTGATTCAGTTAGCAGGGATGTTCTCTACAATAAAACAACCAATTAATCTGCATCTATCCTATGTAACCCTTGTGGATTTCTTCTCATGGTTTCTCAGCCTAGGAGATCACTTCAAATGTTTGAGACTTTTATTTTCCTGATGTCAAAATTATATTGGCTTATCCAGAATGAAACTAAAGCACATATTTTGTTAGAGATAGCATTCTTTTCTCTCTTTCTCCTTCAAAGGTCTTTCTTTATCAAAAACAGACTTTGAAAATAAATTTTTAATAGTCAATGTACTAATTTTTGGAATATTACAATGAATTCATAACTTAATGGTACACAATAAGAGTTAAAATAATTTTTACAAAGTTAACATTTATTCATGGGAAACATATAGAACTTAATAAAGTATTTGAAATGTCTTTGAAAGGAGTCATCCTAAAAAGTTAAGAGTTTGCTAGATTCTTCTCTTCTTCCTGTTTCATTCTGAAACCATTTTATTGCCCATATGGACCATATATGCAAAATATATAAAAATAAGCTCTATTACTTGATTAACTATCTGTTGTAGTTTGGAAACTTGAGATTTTTCATGTAACTTTTTCTTATGGAAAATTGAATCAAACTCCTGGGAGGAAATAATGTTCTCTTCATTTAGACTTTATCATGTTATGAAGTTTAATACAATCATATCATTTATAAATATGTACAGTTGGGTGACATCATCATAGAAATAATGAACAGACACCAGGATTGACCAAAGTAAAGATATGGGCCTGTACTTTTTTTAGAAACTGGAAAAGCCTCTTAACCAACATAAATCTCTCTAAGAAGCAAAACTCTATCATTTCAATATAAATATTCTTCTCTGATGTTTATTTACTCTAAGCATTTGGAACCCTATAGTTTCCAAAGAATTAAAATTGAGGATTTTCCAGAAGATAATGTAACAACTTATGATGATTGTTAGCAGGATGCAGTATAGTGCAAAGAGTAAATTACAGAGGAGTATTTCATCAAAGAAACTTCTGATAAGAAAATACATGATTCGATAGAATTACAGAAAAATTATGCTAACATCTCCTGACAGAACTGATAGATTTAAATTTCAAAGTTCTTCATATATTTTTGTTAGATGTATTTGTTTTATTTTTAAATAATTGTTACAAAATATTTATTCTCTCCCACACAGTGATAAAATGTGTTAAATGTATGGTGACAACAAAAGAAAATGAATAGAGATCTTTCATTCACTATCATAAAAATGAGTAAAGGGAGGGAATATAGAAATGAGAGCTTTTAAGAAATACCATGTATCAAACACTGTACTAAATAAACACTCTTCAAAAAGTATTTTCTTTAGAATAATAAAATATGCATTGATGCAGCTATTCCAGTAAATGGTTTATATCCCAGAGAGATTACAAAGTAGATAAAAGTATTATCCTATTTGCACAGTTACAGAAAATATGACAGAAGTCAAATGACTTGCCTAGAACTGAACTGCTGGGAAGTGACTAAACCAAGATTTGGAGCTAGATCTTTTTTTAACTTTGGTTTCAATATTTTATCTGCAGGTGCCAACTAGGTAATTCCTGCAATTGAATTTGAACTGTCTTTCTGAGTCCAATTCGATCACTTCATCTTTCTAAGCATGAAAGATTTTCATTTGTATTTCACTCAAGCTTTCTTTCTATTTGACATCTCCATTTATATAATTTACTCTATTTGTGTATTGTCAAATTTTATTCAACTGTTTAATTTTTACTTCTGCACTTTTCATATGAGTATTTCCACAAATCCTAAAAAATATTAAAATAAATTTATTTACATCCTACATTATTTTTCAACATTAATTTTTTGGTATAAGATACTTCATGCCACATTTTTCTTCCTCCCTCCCTTCTCATCTCCTTCCTCTGAGTAATCTGATATAGGTTTTCCATGCTTAGCTACTTTAAACATATTTCCAAATTAGTCATGTGGGAAAAAAGAAGAATCAGAATAAAAGTTAAAAAATGAGAGATAAAAGACATAAAGAATAATGCAAATTTTAAACATTGAAAATATTATATTTTGTCTGCATTAATACTTCAGTTTTTGTTCTGGTAATAAATATTATTTTCTATCACAAGTCCCTAAAGACTGTTTTTAAGACAATATATCTAACAAGATAATATGATCATAGATGTAGCACTGAAGGGGAACTTAAAGGTCCTCCAAAGATAATATAGTTATTAAATGGAGAACTAAATTCATTTTCTAAGATATTGGCCTCAGGACTTCAGTTCCTATACCTTGATATCTCTCTGAATGTATTATATTTCCACTACTAATGTACATTTACAATAATTTTTATCTGCTATCATTTGTGCAACTACATGCTAATCAAGAAACATGCTTTAATGCCAGATTTTTTACTAGTTTAGATCATATTGCTATGATCACATTTTTACATACAAATTAATCTTTTCTTATTTTCTCTCATCTCTTTGGTATATAAGCCCTTTACTGGAATAACTGCATCAAATTGTGTAAAAATGTTATATGGTTATTTTGGATAATTCCATTTTATAGAGAAGAAAGCAATAATATTGAAACCAATTCACTCTGAATTCTATAAATGTGGTTTCATAACCAGTGAGATCAGCTTTACTGATGATGAAGTAAAAGGACCTGGGTTCAAAATCTGCCTGGAAATTTTACTTATGTGTGTCTTAGATGAATTAATTTATCTCCTTATATATAATTTATCATTGTAAAATAAGGTGAATATACTTCATGTGAAGCTCTAGGTCTGTGATTTAACTATTTTTAAACGGAATGTTTAAGCTTGTTTAAGCCCAAAGTTTTGATTGAAATTTTAAGCTTTTTTCTACTCATTTTGTTATTATGTATATAAAATCTAAATATCATTTATATTTCTTTTCTTATTTAGGAGTATTGATTTTTATTTATAAATTCTATAATGGCTTTCCATTTAATTGTTATTATCATAAGCAATGAGAGCTTAATAAGTATTTTTTATAACAGTTGTTATGATAATCTTTTGGGAAAAATGATTCTATAATGTTAAGGCTTTCAAAGTGCTTTCAATATCTCATTTGATTGTAGCAATAATTCATCAAGGTAGGTATTATTATTTTAATTTTACAGTTGAAGAAACAGGTTAAATGATTTACTCAGAATTACATAGTAACTAAGTTCTTGAGCTATATTTGAAGTCAGTTCTTTCTAAGTCAAGGCTCAGATTTCTAGCCTCGCTTTAATGTATAAGAATACTTACTTTGAAATATATAACTAGATTGTTCATTGTTCATTCTACTTTAAGGACTGTAAGTGACACTGAATGTGCTGGCCAATGTTTCAGTAAAGTATTTTTTATTCAGGAGTTTCTGTTTTCAGTAAAATAATATCCTACGACCCTAATTATATGTGTAGACTGTGCAGATAAAATAAATTTTGTTTAATATATTAACATGATGTAATATAAAATTTATACTAAAGTTTATTTTCCATTCAGTGGAGTCTGAAAATTTGACAAATTAAGAACCAAAAAACAGAGAGAATTATATTCCCCCTTGATTATATCAGTTTTATTTTTGGCCCAAGTGTATATAAAATATTGTCCCTAATTTGTTATTTCCCTTTAAGAGACATAAAAAAATAACCTGCATAACCCAGTGTTATTGAAAAGTCCTCTAGCTTACACAGGTTGACAGAATTTTACTTCAAATACAAATATATTTGGTGGGTATATTGGGGGAAATATTTATGTACGTGGAGAGTCCAAATGGAAAAAGTCTTATTTAATGAGATGTAAAATAATAAAATCTGACCTGTAATCCTACTCTGGTTTAAGCAGGGGTGGACTAAGGTTATAATGAACAATATGAACTTTCAGAAAAAGGAACTAAGGAACATTTGGATGAATGGCATAGGAATGACCTTAGTGATTTGAATTGGTAAAAGGTTATATTTAGATCAAGAAATTTCAATAGCTCCAGGGAGAAAGTGTGTCTTCATTTCAGAACTTAAATCATATCACTGATAACCCAATCTGTTTGCCTATAACAAACTATTGGTCTGAATTCAACCATACAAATTTTCTTATTCTGATTCCTTTTGAAATGATTACTATTTTATCCAACTTGTTGATTAGATAAAATTTCATCTCTGAACTCTTTTATTTTTTAAGGTAACATTATCTTTGTTTTCAATTGCATGTGAAAACAAATTTCAAATTTTCTTTCAAGTATTTGATATCCAAAGTCTTTTCTTCCCTAAACCCAGTGAGAAGGCAAGAAATTTTATATAGTTTATACATGTATAATAATACAAACCCTATTTCCATATCACACATGTTGTGAAATAACAGACAAAAAAATAAAATAAAAAAACTGTAGAAATTTAAAAATGGCATACTTTGGTATACATTCAGATTCTTATCAATTATAAGTTTTTACAATTTTCTTGTGTCATATATATCTAAGAAAAGCAAGTCAATTACATTTGACCATTATGACATAATGATATTATTATGTGCAATGTTCTTCTGGTTCTGCTCATTTCACTTTCCATCAGTTTATATAAAACTTTTCAAGTTCCTCAGAAAATATCCTGTTTGTAATTTCTCATAGCCAAACAGTATTCCATTACAATTTTATACCACAACTTGTTTATAGATTCTCCAACTAAACTACTTCTTGTCACCCCAAAAAAGGAGCTAACACAGGTAATATTTGTACAGAAACGTCTTCCCTGCTTTTATTTTTGAATTTTTTAAAATATAGAACTAGTAATTTTATTGTTGGGTAAATGGGTGAGTTTTTTAAGTGTCATAAATTCTTCTCCTGAATGGTTGGAATAGTTCACTACCTACTCCAAAAACAGTTCAATGATGTCCGAATTTTCCTAGGTATTCTTCAACAATTAAGCTTTTTTCCTGTCATATTAGCAAAAGTGATGTGTAAGGAAGTACCTAAGAGTTGTTTTATTTTAAATGTCTCTAATTAAAAACGATTTAGAGAATTTTATATGACTTTCAATATCTTTGATTTTTTTTATCTGTAATCTGCTATTTCATATCCTTTGACCATTTATCAATTGGAGAATTACTTATTCTCATAAATTTGACTAAGTTCTTCAAGTATTTTAGCAATGTGATTTTTGTCAGAGACATGTCATCTTTTCCAACTTTTCTTTCCTTCTAATCTTGACTATATTGATTTTATGCATGTAAAAACCTTCTAAACTAAATACAAAATGAAAATTTTTACATAGTATAACATTTTTCCTTCCTCTTTGAGGTTTACCTCTGCCATTAATATTAGAGTTGATATGCATGTTATTAAATGTATGGTGTGAGATGATCCAGACTGACATCCTCCAAATCTATTTTCCAGTTTTCCCAGAATGTTTTATGAAATAATGAATTATTTTCTTAAAAGCTTAGATTTATTGTTTTATCTAGTCTTTTACTACTGCATATTGTTTACCTAATCTTTTCCACTCTTCCACCACTTTTTATTTTAGTCATTAAAGCATTGTTTTGATGATTACTAGTGTTCAATAATGTGGGAGATATGATATAGCAAGTTCTATTTTCATCAATTTCTTTGAAATTTTTGATCTTTTGTTTTTTTCAGATTAACTTTGTTGTTTTCTAACTCCATAAAACATATTTTGGTTAGTTTGATTCATATGGAGTGGATTAGTAAATTAATTTTGGAAGAGTTAACAAATTGAATAAAGTATTGGTTCACACTGCCTACGAGGCCTAGTTTTCTAATTGTTTATATCTGAATTGATATTGGAAAGTGTTGTAATTGTCATCATACATACCAAGATTTTACTTACTAGGTAGATCACCAAATGTTTTGTATTATATAAAACTATTTTAAGAAACTTTTTATGCTTTTTTTACTACTAATCTTTGCTGGTAATATATGCCAATACTGACAATTTATATGCATTTATTTTATATACTGCAACTTCAATAAAGTCATTAATTATTTCAAGTGGCTTTATTTTAAGTTGATCCTTTTCAGATACCAATATATCATCTGTAAAGAGTTATTGTGTAATTTTCTCATTGTTCTTCCAATTACAGAAATTTCTTTATCTTTTCTTATGGCTATAGTTCCTATTGCTAGTACAGGTTTGAATAATAGTAGTGGTGATAATAGGCATTCTTAATTTCTTCCACTATCTTATTGGAAAGCTTTCTATCTCATCCTCATTACATATATTGCTTACTTCCGGCTTCAGAGAGGTACAATTTTTCATTTTAAGGAAAGTTCTCCTTATTCCTGTGCTTTCTAGTGTTTTAATAGGAATAAATGCTGTATTTCATCAAAAGTTTTTTTTGTTATTATTCTCATTAATTATGCTTTCAGTTTTCTCAATATTGAACAATTCCTATATTCCAGGTACAAGACCCAAATGCTCATACTTTATGACCATTGTGAGACATTGCCATCATCTCCTTGCTGGTATTTTATTTAAATTTTTTGCAACTATGTGCATAAGGGCATCAACTATATATATGTGTATATACATATATATATATATATATTTATTTTTAAGTATAAATTTATATTTATATTCTTGATGTTTTGGTATCAGCACTAAATTTTGATGAAAAAAGGAATTTGTTATGATTCCTTCATTCATTTTTCAAATAGTTTAAATACTATTGATATTAATATATTTTAATGTTTGCTAGAAATTACTAGTGAATTCATTAGGCCCCAGGAATTACTTATTACGATGTTAATTGATGATATGTTATATTTAATTTTCAATTTTACTTTTCCAATTAAATGAAAAGATTGTTTTCAACATTCATCCATTTGCTAGTTTATGAGTAATATATTTTTCTACCATAATTTTTCCATCCCCTCACTTCAAGACAGTAAATAATATGATAAAAAATGCTCATATATAACTGTCTTTGGCATATTTACATATTAATAATTTTGTAAAAGAGGAATTACAACTATGTGGAACAAATAATCATGAGAAAAAAAAAGAAAAAACCAAATAAAATTTTTTAAAAGTGAACCTAGTATGCTTTCTTCTTCATTCAGACTCCAGTTTGCTTCCTTTTTTTTTCCTTTTTTTTTCCTGCATGTAGATGTCATTTTCCATAAACCCAGGTGTCATGTTTGTTTTTGAACAATGAACTATTGAGAAGAGTTGCATCCATCATAGTTGATTCATCTCACAATATTCCTATTAATGTGTACAATGTGATCTTGGATCAGCTCACTTCATTCAGTATCAGTACATATAAAGTATTACAGGCTTTTCTAAAGTCCAAATTCTCATGATTTCTTAGTGAACAATACCCCTTAATGTTAGTGTATCCAATCTTGCTCTGTCAGTCCTCAATTGATGGGGAATCCCTGAGATTCCAATTCTTTGCTAAACAAAAAGACCTATTATAAATATTTTTGTACATGTGGGTCTTTTCCCCTTTTGAATAATTATTTTGGAATATTTAACTAGTTATGGTATTGTGGATCAGAGAATATACAGTTTTATTGCTCATTGGGAATAGTTTCAATTGTTCCCAAGAATGGGCATATCAGTTCACAACTCCACCAAGAATGCATTAGTATTCTAGTTTTTCCACATCCTCTCCAATATTGATCATTTTCCTTTTTTTCTCATCTTGGATTTATGTGAAGTGATACCACAGAAAAATTTTAGGGTACATTCATTTTATTTTATTTATTTAAGGAAATGGGATTAGGTGACTTATCCAAGCTCACAAGCAAGGCAATTATTTCGTGTTTGGGGCCAGATTTGAGCTCAGGTCCTCCTGACTTCAGGCTCAGTTTTTATCTACCATGCCAACTAACTTCCCTTAATGTAATTTGTCTAATCAATAATGATGTAGAGAATATTTCGTATTACTATAGATTACTCTAATTTCTTCATCTGAAATAAATTATGAATTTAAGATGCCATTTTCCTCATTGTCTTTTAGTTTATATATTTCCATTTCACCATTTTTCTTTTTTTAAGGAAACTATTGAGATAATTTTTTTTACATCTTTTTTGTCATCTTTATGATATGTTTACTAAGATATCTCTTTTTTTCATGATTCTCTTATATCACTCTGATTTCTTTTTATTTTTTCACTTTTTATGATTTTTTTCTTAGCCATTCTAGGAGTTTATTTTGGACCTGACACAAATTCAGATTTTTCTTTGAGGTTTCACATGTGAACATTTTGACATTGCTGTTTTCTTCTGAATTTGTATTTTGATATTTCCTTTCACCATAATAACTTTCTATATCAGGTTTATATTTTTTTTGATTTGATATCTGTTTCCTGAAATCACCGCTTCCATTTCATTTGTCCTAAATTCTTATACTGATTTGATGGGAAGGGAAGCTCTCATTTTTTTTTTTTTTTTGTATTGTACTAGGGGCTTCACTGAGATCTTGTGACCTCATAGCCAAAGTGTGTCTCAAAAACAGTTCTCCATGTGGACGAAATAGAAGATTAGCAAAATCAAGCTACTTTTGCAGTATAGAATCACCAATATATTCTGGCTAAAATTGAGGCTTAGATTCATGATAATTATATTCAATTTTTGCATTATTTCACATATAATTAACATCTATCAATTAATGAGAAGTTTGAGGAATTATTTCCTTTCATTTTCTTTCTTTTTATTTTTCTCTTAGAAATAAACTGCTTCCTTCCTTGCAATTTTGTGACTGCTATGCTATTTTGTTATTGATAACTATATCTAATAACCTGTATCAGCAAATTTATTATAATTAGTTATTTCTGATTTTATGTCTTTTATAAAAAAGTAAAAACAAAGTAGGAATATAGATTTTGACTGAGGAGTTTTTGAGTAAATTTAATGTTAGTACATGTACCTGATAATAACTATTTGTATTCTAAGGATTTTTTTAATAAATCTTACTATTTTTAGATAGATTAATTTGACAAAAAGTTGAATTCATGATGATTGAGATTTTAATCTATTTTCTTTGCTTGTGACAAAATAACTTGTAAGTACAACTTAAAAGAAATTAATACCAAATTGAATTTCAATTCTAAGGAACTCAATATTTTAATCAAATCACAGAATCATAGAATTGTTAGGTTTTTCAGTAATCATGTAGTCCTGGACAGAACAATTGAATCCTAACCACTTAGCTAGCATTTGAAGATCTCCACAGATGCTGAATTCTTTTTTTTTACACAGATGTTAATTTCAGTATTATCAGAATTAGTCTCTTTTGAGTAATCATGAATTAATATTTTTCTTTTAATCACACCAAGTATTGCCACTTTGAAATTCCATTCATTGATTTTTTTTAAAATTTATTTATTTTCATCCATTTGAACATGAATATTTCCAAGTTACAAAATTTCCCTTCCTCTCCCCCCCAAGCAGGAAACAATTGGGTTAGCATTTTACATGCATATTTTGTTAAACATTTTGAAAATTAGTAATTTTTAACATGAGGAGTTAAGATTCAGGCAAAGAGATATAAAAGAAATAATTTTTATAAAGTGTTCATCGGTTTCTGTTTTTCTTTTTTTTTCTGTATGTTTCATTTTATTTTGCTTTTCCTCCTCTGGTTGGGGATATTATAGCCCATAATCAGTCAAATAAAGTTTCTCCAGATCTCTGGACTGTTCAAGAAGAACAGCTTCCTTCAAGGTTGTTCATCTTACAATGTTGTTCCTGTATACATTGTTCTCTTGGTTCTACTCCCATCACTCAGAATCAGATCCTGTAAGTCATCCCATACTTCTCTCTAGAGTTTGACCATTTATGGTTTCTTATAGAACAATAATATTCCATAGTATTCATGTACCATAATTTGTTTAGCTATTCCCCAATTAATGAGCACCCACTCAATTTACAATTCTATGCCACTACAAAAAAAGAGCTGCTATGAATATTTTGAAACATGTAGGACTATTCCCATCCATTCATTGTTGCTCCATTGAATGCTCAGGGAAAAGTAGAAAAAAAAACAATGACTCTTTCCAAAAATAGCACATCAAATATTTAAAGACTGATATCATATACTGTTGAACTATTTCTCCAGGAAAAATATTCTGGTGCCTTAAATTACATGACAGACACCTCTTTTGACTATACCCTCAACCTTGCCTCACAGAAGCCTAAGCATCCTTCCAGTCTCAACTTGAGTGCTGCCCCTTACATTAAATCAATATGGATCATCATAATTGTTAGTGTTCATGGTGTCATAGTCTTCCATTTTTCCAACTCTGGACTTGTGTTTGCTTTGCCTTTGAAAACTCGTATAATTTGTTCTTTATTTTTTCTCTTCATTTGATTAGTTCATGTAAAGAATAATTGTTTTCACTATTATGGTATACTAGAAAGGTATTCTGCTAGCCTTTTCATATTCTACAGTCACTGATAGAGAAACCTAACCTAATTAATATTCCACCTAATAATCCATGTGTGTCAATATCATAAGAGCTAGGTAGTTCACTTTTGGAAAGACTATTATCTTTACATCAGGAAAAATTGAGTTCAAATCTGATCTCAGCCAATATTTTAAACTCAGTTTCATTAGTTTTAAAAAGCAGCTAATAATAACATCTACTTAATGTTGTGGTTTGCTTCCTTGGGGCCCACAGTGGTGACCTCCCTCCAGGAGGGGAGCTGACAATAAGGAGTCAAGCCACTACTGTCTTATGCCTCCAGCTCAATTTTATTATTGCTTAGCTATTACATATATACTGTTAGGTCTTCCGGGGTAGAACAAAGAATAATGAGGTAATGGTTAGGGGGGTGCAAGCGATGTGTATACGCAGCTTCTTGCATTACAGGGTAGGAGGGTACATTAGGGAGGAGATGATAAGGTATGGCTGTGTCTAGTGCCCTTGGACAGTGGGGCGGAATGTCCAGCTCCTAAGGACTCCAACTCACCTTATCTCTCAGGGCAGCAAGCCAGCTCCTGAGACTGTCCAGGTGGTGGTTTACTTGGAGATGATTTGTGTCATGGATGTTAGAATAGCCTGTGTACCCACAACTTAAAATATTGTTGAGTTTCCCTGTCCACCAGGGGGACCATTAAGCTTAGAAGAGTAAAAGAAACAAGCATACACTCAGGTGGGGAATGCTAGAAGTACATCTAGCAGAGACAGTTTATTGAAATTATCAAACAGTTCTCATAGAAGAAAAGCACAAAATTAGTATACAGGATAAAAACAATGATGTAACTCTATTTTGGGCAGGGTGTAGCCTAACAGGATGTAACTCAGGTCAAGTAGTTCCAGAACAAGACTATCAAAAAGTGAGGCTACGAATGAGGCAGTTGTGGATTCAAATCAGAATTCCATGGAAGCTTTCAGCTCAAGGGTCACCAGAGCTTAGGTTTTTTTGGCTATAATTGGCATCTCACCCCAAAAGCACTCAAGCAGCCTCCAGCAAAATGTGTTTACTGTGAGGATCAAAAGAGATAATTCCTGTAAAGTGCTTAGTACATGCTGGCATATAATAAGTGATTAATAAATGCATTTTCCTTTCCTCCTTCTTCTATCTTTTATAGCATGAATTATTGATTAATTCAGATACCTCAGTCAAAAAAAAAACCTACCCAATCACTTTGTATTTGTAGAGCTGATCAAAGTCTTTCATACTGTAAGTTATGAAGGTTTACAGAAAATTATGTCAAAATTTGCTTGCCTAAATTCAGAAGCATTACAAGACAATTTAATGATGATATATTGCCCCAGTTCTGTATAACAAATGATGTTCTTGCCCTTTCTCAGTCATCACTGGAGTGAAACAAGGCTGTGTGCTTGCTCCCACGCTTTTTTATTTTATTTTATTAAATATTAACTTATTTTCATCCATATGCACATATATATTTTTAAGTTACAAAATTTCCTTCCATCCAAACCTCCTCCCCTCAATGATGAACAGTCAGGGAAGAATGGTACAGATTTACAGATTAGTAAATGTTAGGATGAGGAATAAAATTTAAGGGAAAACTATACATAAGGGATAATTTTATTAAAGTGTTCCTCAGTTTCTGAATTGTTTTGTTGTGTGTTTTGTTTTGTTTTACATTTCTTCCTCTGTTTGGGGAAAATGTAGTCCATAACCAATCTAATAGTTTTGCTAGTTCTCTAGACTAGAGAGATGTTGCTTCCAGCAAGGTTGTTCATCTCACAATGTTGTTGTTGATGTATACATTGTTCTCTTGGTTTTATTCCCTTTGCTCAGCATCAGAACCTGTAAATCATTCAGTCTTTCTTTAAAGTCCACCCACTGATGGTTATTTATAGAATAATTGTATTCCATAATATTCATGTACTATAGCTTGTTTAGCCATTCCCCCATTGATGGACATTCCCTCAATTTCCAATTCTTTGACATGTCAAAAAGAATTCTAATGAAAATTTTGGAAAACTTAGGGCTTTTCCCATTTGGCTACAATTTCTTCTGTATATAAACTTAGAATTGTAATTGCTAGCTCAAAATATATGAACTTGTATTGTTCTTTGGGCAGTGTTCCATATTGCTCTCCAGCAAGGTTGAAACCATTGACAAATCCACTTGCAATGCATCAACGTCCCAATATCTCTACAAGCTCTCCAATATTAACCATCTTCCCTTTTTCTCATTTTGGCCAATATGATAGGTGTGAGATAATGCCTCATTGTAATTTTAATTTGCATTTCTCTAATCAATGATGATTTGAGGCATTTTTCATATGACTATATATATATATGTATATATATATACATATATATATATATATATATATATATAGAGAGAGAGAGAGAGAGAGAGAGACAGAGAGAGACAGAGACAGAGAGAGCGAGAGAGAGAGTCTTAATTTCTTCACTTGATAAATATATTCATATCCTTTGATCATTTATCAATTGGGGAAAGGATGGTGACCATATTAGTTTGCTGCAATTCTCTATATATTTTAGAAATGAGACCTTTATCAAAACTCCTAGTTGTGAAGATTGTTTCCCAGCTTTCTGTTTTCCTCCTAATTTTGGCAACATTGATTTTTTTTATATCAAAAACTTTTTAATTTCATAGATTCAATATCATTCATTTTGCAGTTTATAATGGGCTCTAATTCTTGATTGGTTGTAAATTTATCTTCTTTCCATAGATCTGAAAGATAGAGTATTTCCTGATCAATTAATTTTTGTCTGTGATTTAGCACTTTATATCTAAATCGTGTACCCATTTTCACCTTATTTTGGTATAGGGTGTGAGATGTCGATCTATGCTAGTGTTTCCCATACTATTTTCCAGGTTTCCAAACAATTTTTGTCAAAGTGTTTTTTTATCCTAGAAGTTGATGTATTTGGGTTTATCACATAGTTTATTGCTGTAGGCATTTATTGCATCTTCTTTGTAGCCTATCCTACTCCACTGATCCATTACTCTAATTTTTTTTCTTTTCTTTTTTTTGCAAGGCAAACGGGGTTAAGTGGCTTGCCCAAGGCCACACAGCTAGTTAATTATTAAGTGTCTGAGACCGGGTTTGAACCCAGGTACTCCTGACTCCAGGGATGGTGCTTTATCCACTACGCCACCTAGCTGCCCCTCATTACTCTAATTCTTAACCAGTACCAGGTAGTATTGATGACTTTCATTTATAGTATAGTTTTAGTTTCTGGTAGAGCTAGGTCACCTTCCTCTACATTTTTTTTTTACATCAGTTCCTTTGTTATTCTTGCCCTTTTTTTGTTCTGATGAATTTTGTTACTATATTTTCAACCTGAGTAAAGTAGTTATCTGAAAATTTGATTGGTATGGCATTGAGTAAGTAATTGCATTTGGTTAGAATTGTCATTTATATTATATCAGCTTGACCTAACTATGAACATTTGACATTTTCCCAATTATTTAGACTTAACTTTAATTATGTGAGAAACACTTTATAATTGTGTTCATATAGTTTATAGGTTTGCCTTGGGAGGTAGATTCCCAAGTATTTAATATTATTAGATTAAATGGAATTTCTCTTTCTATGTCTTACTCAAGGGCTTTGTTGTTCATATATATATATAAATGCTGATGATTTATTTAGGTTTATTTTATATCCTTCTACTTTGCTGAATTTATTAATTGTTTCGAGAAATTTTAGATGTTTTTCTGGGGTTCTCTAAGTATACCATTATAGCATTTGAAGACAGAAAGTTTTACTTCCTCATTGCCAATTCTGATTCCTTCAATTTCTTTTTTCTTCTTTTATTGCTAATGCTAGCATTTGAATACTTTAGTAGTGAATAGTAACAGTCATAATGGACATCCTTGTTTCATTCCTGACTTTATTGGAAATGCTCTGGGTTTATTACCTTATATTTGTTTATGGTTTCAGATAGATACTATTTATTTTTATAAGAAAAACTCCATTTATTCCTAAACTTTCTGCTCTTTTAAATAGGATTTGGGGGGGGGGTGCCTAGGTGGCACAGTGGATAAAGCACCGTCCCTGGAGTCAGGAGTACCTGAGTTCAAATCCAGTCTCAGACACTTAATAATTACCTAGCTGTGTGGCCTTGGGCAAGCCACTTAACCCCATCTGCCTTGCAAAAAACCCAAAAAATAAAAAATAAATAAATAAATAGGACTGGAGGGTGTATTTTAGCAGAGATGTTTTCAGCATCTATTGAGCTAATGATATGATTTCTGTTTGTTTTGCTATTGATATGTTTAATTATGTTGAGTGTTGTCCTAATGTTGAGCCATTCCTGCCTACCTAGTGTAAATCCTACATGATCGTAGTGTATTGTCCAAATAATAACTTGCTGCAATATCCTTGATAAAAATGTATTTAAAATTTTTTCATCGGTATTCATGTGTGATTGTTCAATAATTTTATTTGTCTCTTTTGGGTGTTTTTGGTTTGTGTCAGCACCATGTTGGTGTCATAAAAATGTTTGACAGAAGTCCTTCCTCTCTATTTTTTTAAATAGCTACATAATATCTATTGTAAATCCATCTGGACATGGAGGCTTTTTCTTTTGGAGTTTATTGATGCTTTCTTTAATTTCTTTTTCTAAAATGGGATTATTTATGTGATTTATTTGCCCTTTGGGTTAAATGTGGAAGTTTGTATTTTTGTAAAAATTCATCCATTTCATTCAGGCTAGCAAATTTATTGCTATACATATGGACAAAGTTGCTTAAAAATAAATCTTTAGTTTCCTTCTCATTGGTGTTTAGTTCACCCTTTTCATTTTTGATAGTGGTAATTTGGTTATCTTTCCTTTTTTAATGAGATTAACCAAAGTTTTGTCTATTTTATTGTCTTTTTCATGAAATCAAAAGAGTTTTATTTATGAGCTCAATGGTTTTTTTTTGCTTTTAATTTTATTAATCTCTGCCTTGATTTTCAGAATTTCAGTATTTAATTGGGAATCTTTAATTTGTTCTTTTTTAGTTGCATACCCATTTCATTGACCTCCTCTTTCTTTATTATATTCACATAGGCATTTAGAGTTTTAAAGTTTCCCTTCCAAATTGCCTTGGCTGAATACCATAAATTTTGGTATGATGCCTCATAATTATCATTTTCTTGGACATAATTATTGATTATTTCTATTATTTGCTGTTTGACCCAACTTTATTCAAGAATTGATTTTTGGTTTAGCTTTCCATGACTCTAATAAATTCAATTTTTCTTGTATCATGTTTGAGAAGTGTATATTTATTATTTCTTCCTTTCTTTATTTGATTCTAAGGTTTTTGTGTCCTAGTGCATGGTAAAATTTTTTTGTGAGTGCCATGTTCTGCCAAGAAAAGTATTCTTTTCCATCTCTTTTAAGTTTTTTCCAGAGGTCTAGGTTTGTCTAAGTTTTCTAAGATTTAATTAACCTTCTTAATTTCTTTTTTTTTATTTTGTTGGTAGATTTATCTTGTTCTAAGAGAGGGAGATAGATGTCTCTCATTATTAATTTTTTTTCTGTCTGTCTCCTTGTAAGTAACTCAGCTTTTGCTCTAGTAATTTAGATACTCTACTAATAGATGCATACAACTTTAATAATGATAGCTTCATTTCAGTGTTACCTTTTTTAAAAGATGTAGTTCCCTCGCTAATCTCTTTGAATGAGGTTGATTTTTGCTTTTACTCTATTTCAGATTAGGATCACCACTTTTTTTTTTTACTTTAGCTCAGGCAGAATGTATTTTGCTCCAATTTTTAAATTTATTCTGTGGGTATTTCTCTGCTTCATAATTTTGTAAATAATTTATTGAGAGATTCAGCATTTTAATCAATTTTGTTATTCACTATTGCTTCCATTTTGGGGGACTGTTCTTCCCATTCATATTTACAGTTAAGATTACTAATTCTGTATTTCCCTCCATGCTATCTTTCTTCATTTATATTATTCTTTCTTTCTCTCTTATTCCTCCTCAACAAAATTTTACTATCTTTCCCCTTTGACTTTTAAAAATTTAACTTTCATTTTATTATTACTTATACATTTGTCTTCCATTTTATCAGTCCCTTCTTTTCTTATCTTTCCCTTTCCCAGTCACTTCCTTCCCTATACATTAGGTTAGGTTTCTCAACCATTGTGGGAATATATCTCATTCACTCTCTGGGCTAAATCTATTGAATATATTTTGCTTAGCATTAACATTTTTTTCTTCTTTTCCTCTAAAATTATGAATCTTTGTGCCTCTTCCCTTGGTGTTATTTATTGCTCTAATACTATCAATCAGGTATCATCAATCACAGTTTATTTGACTGTTTGATAAGTTCATCTCTTTATCAAGGTATCATTACAGATTGTTTGCTTGATTGTTTGATAAGCACCATTGACTCAAATTGTATCAAATTAGAATTATATTCATTTTTTAACCTTACCCCATTTTCAGGTGTCTTTCAAGTACATACAGTCATACATGAGTCAAAGTATCATCCAAAGCCATATCACTTTTCGAGGTTTTGTGCCCCTTCCCCCAGTCTATTTTCTCTTGCACTTTACCTGCCCCCTCCCACACCCAGGTTCAGGGTATTTAAACCCTTGTTAAGTGAAGCAGGGCTTATTCTCTCCTACATTTTACCTCCCAACCCAACCAGGGTACTTAATCCCTTGCAAAGTAAAGCATGCCCTATTTTCTTTCACACTTTACTTCCCCTCCTCACCCAGTATACTTAACACCTTGTTAAGTGAAGCACAGTTCAACTCAAACCCTGATCTAATTAATTGCAAGAATATTAAAGATCTTATACCTGGAGCCTCTGAAACTCTCCCCTGAGAACCTTACAGATGATTGTAAGTTTCAGAGACACTGACTCAGGTCCTCACAGTTTATGATGCCTAAAGTCACACTGCCTCTGGACCTCTGTACCTCTCACCTGAAAACTGTACAAATGATTGTAAGTTAGAAGTGATACTGACTAAGAAGCTCTTAATTTCAGATGTACTCATTAGTCAAGATTCTATGTATAGTAGAATTAAAGTAGGTCAAAGGATAGTGAGACATTTTAGATTAAAGTTAAAACTCCTGCCTTTCTTCAGGGCTTCTTTTCTCAAACATAATGATGCCATCTTTGAAATCTTGAATGGAGAGATAAGACTTAATTATATTCATATCTTTCAGGTCCATTCTCTTCACTTATATTCTAACCTTTAATTTTCTAAGAGAAGAAAAATTCTGAAGAACTAGAAGAAAAATTCTGAAGTACTAGAAGAATTATATCTTCCCTTTTTGAGTTATATACAATTTGATGGTCTTTAAGAACAATTGATTTGTTTTGTTATTTCCTTCCCCTTTTCATTTACCTTCTTTTTCCAGCTCTTTGGTGATGTGCTTGATAGAGATTGAATTCTCTGTTCACTTCTGATCTTTTTGTCAGGAAATTCTGTAAATCCTCTTTTTTTGTTGAACAGCCATCTTTTCACCTGACAATATTTGCTGTATTTAGCAGATTAGTACATTCTGGACTGTAATCCCAGGTCCTTTGTTCTCCAAAATATGCTATTCCAGTTTTGATGATCCTTTAGTGTTAAGACTGATTGGTCCCATGTGAGTCTGATTTTGTTTTCTTTGTATTTGAATTGTTTCTTTTTGATGCTTGCCATAATCTCTCCTTTTATTTGAAAGTTCTCTAATTTGACTATTACAGTCCTTGTAGCTCTTTTTTCTGGAGGGGTTCTGTGGATTCTTTCAGTGGTTATAGTATTATCTTTTTCTGGTAGATTTGGAAAGTTTTCCATTATAATTTCCTGTAGGAAGTTTCCAGGTGGCTCTTTTTTTGTTCTGAACTTTCTGGTGGTCCAGTTACTCAAAGATTATCTTTTCTGGATCTATTTCAGCCCATTGGTTTTCCATATAAGGTACTTTATATTTTCTTCGTTTTTTTCAGCCTTTTTATTTTGTTTGCTGGAATCTTTTAGTCTTGTAGATTCAATGGTTCCTATTTGTTTATTTCTAATTTTTAGTATTTTATTTTCCTCAATTAGCCTCTTTGTTTCCTTTTACAGCTGGTTATTTTTACTTTAATTGGTGTTGATTTCTTTGCTTTATATTTCATAAATTTCCTACATGACTTTCCTTTCTTTTTTCCATTATTATTCTTCCTCACTTCTTTGGTTTTTATATTATTTTAGGCTATTCATTGAGCTTTTCTATTTGAATCCAATTTACAGATTGTTTTGATAATTCCTTGATGAGCAATTTTTCACTACTTTCTTCTTTAGACATGGCAATGTTCTCATCTTTGTCTGGAAAGGTGTTTTCTATAGTTAGTGCTCATTATAACTTTTTTGCTCATCTTTGCTGTTTTAGCTCTGAGTAGAGATCCAGTCTTTTTGTTGTTTGAGGCTGGGATCATACTCCTGTCTTATGCAGTCCAGGTCTTGCCTTTGCAGAGGTTTTATTTTTTCCTCCTTAATGACCAGGTTCTGACTTAACAGTGGTCTGTTCCTGACCCAGTTCTGTCTTTTACCCTGGTGTTTTCAGGGTTCAGAATTTGTTTGGGGTTGGGATCCTCCCTGCTGGATTGAAATCTAACTTCCAGGACCTCTGTTGTTGTTAAGCTGTCAGGATCTAGAATACACTGAGGCTAAAAGCCTCCTGCTCTCCTGCCTCCTAGACTTTACTTACCCTTTTCCCCCAAAGAGACAGATTCTCACTGAAAATCCTCCACAATGTCTACAGCTGAAAAATTCTTTGAATCTTCTCTTTTTCTTGGTGGGATCTGTAGTGTTTATGTCAAAGTAGAGACTTCATTTATTTTATTTTTATTTTATTATTTTATGTTTTTGCAAGGCAAAGGGGGATAAGTGTCTTGCCCAAGGCCACACAGCTAGGTAATTATTAAGTGTCTGAGACTGGATTTGAACCCAGCTACTCCTGACTCCAAGGCTGGTACTTTATCCACTACGCCACCTAGCCACCCCCATTTATCTTCTTTGAATAATCTCTTTTTCTTTTTGGATTTGTAACTTTAATGTCAATGAAGAGACTTCATTTATCTTTGTTTTGAAAAAGGTCCATGAGCATATTAGCTTCACAACATCATTTTGGCTCCAATGCAGAAGTCCCATGCTCCTATGCTTTTTAACATGATGCTTTCAGTCATGCTTCAAATGTTTTCAGTGAGGATGAACATGACATTAAGGTCAGGTACCACACTGATGGTCAATTCTTCAACTTGAAAATGCTTCACAGCAAAATCAAAGTGGAGGGAATGATGGTGCATTATCCTCTATTTGCAGATGATTTTGCAATCTATGCATCCACTGAAGGTGAAATGAAACAAAGTATGGATCAGTTCTCTGGTACTGGTGCTAATTTTGGCCTAGCAGGTAACCCAAGAAAATACAGATGCTCCATCAGCCGGCACCCTACCATTCATACATATGTGGAACCGTTGCATTAAGCAAATGAAAAAGTTTTGAATAATTAGGATAAATTCACTTACCTTGGCAATATACTTTCCAGTTGGTAGAAATTTGTAACAAGATTGATTCATGCATTGCCAAAGTTAGTACAATGTTTAGGAATCTCCCAAATTATCAAAAGAACATAGGCTGAATACTAAACTGAGTATTTACAGAGCTGTTGTACTGATTTCACTGTTGTAAACCTATGAAACCTGGCCAGTTTACCAGCACCATACAAAGAAATTGAGTCTCTTCCATTTGAATTGTCTTAGGAAGATTCTGAAGAATAACTGGCAGCATAAGATGCCATAACTGAACGAAGCTAAGTAGCACAGTAGATAGAACACTGACCCTGGAGTCAATAGGACTTTACTTCAAAGTCAAGACCAGACACTTAATAATTGCCCTGCTCTGTGACCTTGGGCAAGTCACTTACCCCATTGCTTTAAATAAATAATTTAAAAGAAAGATACCATAACTGAAATCCATTCTTGAACTAAACTGGAAAACATTCAGACTCTACTACAGAGAGCACAACCCTGATAGTCTTGTCATGTTCTCCAAATGACAAATGTATCTTTGCCACAAAGACATTTTTATGGGAAAATCCCAAAGAATGAGTGCTCACATAATGGTAAGAAAAAGCAATAAATTGACTCTCTCAAGGTCTCTCTTAATAACATTGAAATATATTGTGCAGAACGGTAGACACAGGACTGGCCACAATGGTATGCCCTCATCAGAGAAGTTCTATGGACATAGTAGAATTGAAATTGTGCAAAAGAAACAAGAGATGTGGGGCAGCTAGGTGACATAGTGGATAAAGCACCAGCCTTGGAGTCAGGAGTACCTGAGTTCAAATCCGGCCTCAGGCACTTAATAATTACCTAGCTGTGTGGCCTTGGGCAAGCCACTTAACCCTATTTGCCTTGCAAAACCTAAAAAAAAAAAAGAAAGAAACAAGAGATGTGTAAATTCAAGGAATTCAACACAAATGACTGCAAAGACTATTTGTGTTCAACCTAAGATAGAATATTCTTAGCTCTTTTTGATATGATCAGTAATAGTTGGACACACTATAACTTCACTTTTACAGTGATACCATTTTGATCATCTTCAAGAATGAAAAATGGAAATGAACCACCCAAGTGTGTGTTGTGTTTCTGATGGGGGAGGGGCCAATACGGTAGGGAATCCCTTCATTTTAGGTTACTATGATATGATTTTATACCATATCTTACTAATTATGTCTTGGTGTTTTCTATATTTTTCTACATTATCCAGCAACACTTCACATGCTATAGCTGATCTATAGTTAGCTACTTCACCTAAGCCTCAAAAGCATATGGGATCTGTGTTCGTTCACTTTTTGCTACAACTTATGAAGAAATTTGACTTGCATTCCTTTCTCATATCTTTCGTTCTCTCTCTGAACATATGATCAGAAGTTACCTACTTGTCTCTAGTCTTTTTGCTAGGCTACCATCTTATGTCTGAATTGTTAAAAATTGCTTTTTAGTTCTCCCTACTGACAAAAATAACACACTACAAGTCTGGTTTAAACATTAAAGATAATATGAGAAAAGATAATTACCAAGAAAGATAAAGAAAACAAAGCATTCTATGAGAAGCAGCTGTGTATAGGAGAAATAAAACATTTTCTAGTTGACTAGATAAGTCAAACCTCCATATTCTTTATAACAATGTCCAGTGACTCTGACTGATACAAGTGAAAAGAAATTATCACTTTATTTTAGCTTTACTCAAATTGATGACAATTGACATGGATTTTTTCTGAATTGGCTCTTTAATTGTAACACTTCAAGAATGTTATCATCATTCTCAAAAAGAGAATGATGACCTGCAATATTCTTGAACCATGTTCAACTTGGTTAGTTCTTAGATATCAGTAACACTGTCTTGATAAGTCATTTAAGAAGTGGTATTAAAATGCACTGATGGTAAATATGGACATGTCATTATCTATGAAATTTGGATATCATAAAAATTTTAGAGCACCAGAATTCATTAATAGCAAATACTGGGGATGCTCTTTCAATTAACGTTTCAAATTCTTATTAGTAACTAATTATAACCTCCCTTATGACATATTTTATAATATTATCTTGCATTATTATTTAAATGCAGAATTGTAATTGCACTATCCATGTTTATGAACATTATCTTCTTCTTCACAATCTCCTTCTACCTTATTTCCCTGTCAAATGTACAACCATTTCCTTATCTCTTAGTGCATACAAAACCTCAGTCTCTTAAACAAAATTGACAATAACTTGCTATTTCTATTTACAAAACAACTGTTATATGCAACCCTACAAACACAATCAACTTTAGTACAGACTTTAATCATGAGTCATCTGGATTATTTCATGGGTTTCCTATTAGTGTCTCTAATACACACACACACACACACACACACACACACACACACACACACAAACATTCTTTCTCTCATTACTTCTCTATATAAATAACAGTGTTTTTAAGTGTTGATCTAGTCATACCATTTATCTTTGCAAAAACCAATAGTGACAATAGCAGCAACAAAGTTAGTATCACCTGTTAATATATGATGAGAGTATCACTCACATCCATCAGATTGGCAAAAGATATGAAAAGAAAAGAAACAATGTTGGGTTGTCTAATAGAATAGGCAGACTGAATCAATGTTGTTGGGCTTAAGAATTGATAAAGTAATTCTGGAAACAATATGAAAAGATGCAAAAATTGTGTTAAGTAGTGCATATAATTTAAGAAATATACCAGTGCTTTAAAAAATCAAAAACAAAAACAAAATTCAGTTAAAGAAGAAAAATCTTATATGATCAAATATTTATAATAATTCTTTTATCATTGTAAAAATCTTGAAACTAAGGAAATATTCATCAATTGGTTAGGAAATAAATAAATTATGGTATAGGAATAAAATATTCTTGCTAAGGTTTGATTTTGAAGTAAGTCAAGGAGGACAGTGTAACTAAGGCAAAGAGAGTAGAACAGAGAAAATTGAGGCATAGGAGACAGGCAGTGAAAAGGAAAATGGCTTGTCAGAGAAACAACAGTTTAGTTAGTAGGGTTTGTGGAGCTAAGTAAAGAATCAGAATACTGGAAATGGAGGAAGGGTCCAGGTAATGATAGGTTTCAAATTACATGCCAAATCCATTACATTTGATGTTAAAGTTAATAAGGAGTCACTCAAACTTATTGGAGGGTGGAGAAAATTGGTATAGTTAGAATGGCTCTTTTTTAATTATTTATTTTATAGTGAATTTAGGAAATAAAACAAGCATTTCCATGCCATATTAGAGTAGAAAGACAAGAATTGTATATGAAACAGTAATTTTATTATGTTTAATATGCTATTCCTTTTAAGCATATGTAAAACTATAAAGAAAGTTTCTTTTTTCATTTTTCGCTCTTTTCCTCCTGCCCTAGATATGTTTAGCATTTTACACACACACACACACACACACACACACACACACACACACACACACACAAAGATACATGTAAAACCATTCTACACATACCTCTATTTATCAGTTCTTTTCCTGGATGCAGATGGCATATTTCTTCTTATGAATTTTGCATTTAATTTGCGTATTTATACTAATCAAAATGTCTTAAACATACAAAATTGTTCTGAAAATCACTTTGACAATAAAGCAGAGGATTAAGAGAAGAAAGAGGCTTGGATAAAATATGCAAATGAGAAAATTTTTAGAATAGATCAAATATTTTTTGGAATAGAAGAAAAGAACACACATGAGAGAAGCTAGAAATTACAGAATTAGAAAAGAGATTGGATGCGAGGATGATTCTTAGTGAAAAATTGCAAATGATATCAAGAAAGAGGGGATTTTCAGAACAGTATGAGGCTCAAGAGTGATAGAAAATGGGTAGGTGGAAAAGGTTATTGGAATTAAAATAATCAGTTCTGCCTTGGAGACCTTAAGTTTGAAATGCCTCTGGAGCATCCAACATCATATGTCTCAAAGTTATTCAGCTGATGATGTGGTAATGCAAGACTAAATTTCAGTAGAGAGATTAAGAGTGGATATCTATCTAGTCATTTAACTATCTAATCTATTGTTCTATCTATTTTAGGAATACACATGGCTAGAGACCATTTTTGTACACATGGGTTTGGAGAAGAGTACCAAACAAAATTATATGGAACATGTGTTCTAAACTATTTTGCGTGTCAAGAACACATACAAACATACCTTTAGATATTTTTGTTGTGTCTAATGTTTCATGATCCCATTTGTAGTTTTCTTCACAAAGATATTAGAGTGACTTGTAATTTCACTTCACCCACACAAAGCATATATATGATGTGGATAAAATTATGTGTATTAATGAATATATATATGTGTGAATATATACATCAATAATTATCACACACATATTTTATATACATATATAATATATGATATATATGTATATGTATGTATGTATGTATGTATGTATGTATGTATGTATGTATACACACTAACCAATATCAGAGAACCTCAATAATTGTCTCATCTTTAAATGTATATCCCTGGAATTATATAGTAGCTGTTTATAAAATTTACATTTTCATTTTTTGAGAAACTGGTAATGCTATTTTCATTTATTTTCTCCTACATTATATTCTTTTTTATACTCTGTTTTTAAATTTAGTTGAAATGGGGTTTCTCTGTTGATTCTAATTTGATTATGAAAAGTAAAGGAAAGTTACTCTCAAAGTAATCTTATCTTGGCTGCATATCTAGCTAGCAAAGAAATATTTCTTGAACATCTTTTGTTTGACCACAGGGTTTTCTGAGACTCAAATTTGATAATAGATATAATACATTTCAAAAAACTTAAAGCACTAGATAAATGTCTTTAATTTTTTTGTAATTATAGTTTTTATATTCTTATTATTATTATCTTGCAGTCCAATGATGTTTTCATCTTTCATGAATCTTCTACTGAAAACTGGTAGAGTTCAAGCAACTTATGTTGAACAATAAAAGGATGATTCTGTTGGTAAATGTTTAACAGAGAATTCTCATTTACTCCCAAGATATATTCATGTATACTTTTAATACTATTTTGGACTATTTAGTTTTTACTAATTCTAACCAATAAAGAAAACAATCAATCTCTGTATAAAACTTGACATTGGCCTTTTCAGCCCTGATGAGCTGTCTCCAGTATGCTGGGCAATAAACTGAGATTTCAATGGGAAAAGTAAATCAATTCTTGCAATTCAGGAGTTTACAGTTTGACAGTTGTCACATCATGTACATATATTGGGGTAATTAAAAATAAAAAATAAGGGATAAAAAATTAAGAGTAGTATTAAATTATTACTATTAGGATGATTGTGATTATATAAACTATTGTACTTTTGAAATTAAACACTAATTTAATTATTCTATTATTTTTTAATAATACCCCTTAAATTGACCGATTAACCTCATCCAATTCATTTGAATTACTATTTTTATGTTTCAATATTCCTTCTCTCACTTTTAATCACTTATCCTACCTATTGAATGCTTTTTTTGAATATTCCATATTGGTCTGTTACATTGATGATAAGCATCTCCAGGTCTTCATAAAATATTTCTTAAACTTCATCAGTTTTAAGGTGGATATCTATCTAGTCAGTTAACTATCTAATCTATTGTTCTATCTATCTTAGGGATTAACATGCCTAGAGAACATTTTTGAACACATGGGTTCTGAGAAGAGTATCAAACAAAATTATATGGAACATGTGTTCTAAACATAGATGATGATGATGACATTGCATTTTCCTGGAAGTAGTAATCTCATTGTCATGAGCCTGTCATTCAGTCCTTTTGGTAGGCATTCAAGAATGTTGATTGCAAAATATACCCCAGCTTCACAGCTTTCCCTTTTACTGTGAACGTTGCAGAAAAGTGTGTATCCAGCTCTCACTTCAGTCAGCTGGCCTTCATCTGCCAACCTTCTTTCTACCTGGACCACTCACTATTTGGATATGATATCTACTGAGTTCTCTCACAACAAGAGCTTTTTGTCTTTCAGGTCCTTTGAATCTTGTATTGTTTATGACTGTGTATATGTTCCATACACTGATGGTGAATGGAATCTTCTTGAAGAAGTTTTTGTAGATTTTTTTGTGTGTCTTGATGTGGGATCTCGACCTGCTATAGTTATTAGTCAAAGGTTAGATTAGCAGACAACTTTTAGGGTACATTTTTAAGCCCCTTCATTGCATCATATGGTGAGCAGTGAGATCCCTAAAAGGGAGTGCTCAGTCACCTAGGGCAATGCCAGATCCCACTGCTTCTTTCAGCAGAGAAACAAGGCTATGTCCTCCACAGTCTATGTGCAGGGTTGTGACTACAGCTCTTCGGGTACCTGCAACTGTTGCTTGTCCACTTGCCTTCACCACCAGATTTTGAGGAATGGTTATGAAGCTTGTCTTTTGCTGCATGCATAAATTGGATTTCAATGAAATGAACTGCATGAAATCAACCTCTTCCATTCTCTTCCAAAGTCATCATGATCTAGAAAAGCAAGAAAGTCAAGACATCAGGCGATGGCTCTAGATGCAGTGGATGTCCTCGGCATCTTCAATGTCTTATCAAGCTCTTTGTGAGCCACAGATCCCGCTTCAGCAGTCTTCATGGCCTTTGGAACAGATTGTTCTCTGCCCATTCCACCAGTGGATGGCTTCAAATGCTTGGGGTAGGCACCTTCTTCTACTCACAGATGACAATGAGACTCCCTCAGTTACCCTCAATATGGTTTCATCCACCTGCTAAAAAATTTACCTGAAATATTTCAGATCAAATTAGATTGTCAAAGAAAACCAAAAATGTAAAATGCAGATGAACTGAGCAAGCAAAAATACTACCATGAAGTGATGCTCACTTACCAAACAATCTTCTCTCCATCTCCCAAAGAAAACATAGGAAGACTGAGTGGAAGATTCATAGCTCTGAAAAATAGACTTGTAACCAATCCATTCTTTACACCTAGTCTTTCCTCTATCTTTCAAGTCTCTGTGCATATCCTGGTTCTGGGTTTCAGAATTTTATTGAAACTAAAGCAGATAACAGTATAGGCAGGCTCTTTTCAGAAGCAAAAACCTGTTATAGGTTGAAAAACTACTAAGAAACTGCCCTGAAAAGCCTCTGAACTAATAATTTTGCTATGTACAATGCCATCATACCAAGAAAACAACTCTTTGAACTTATTTTTCTCTACCAAAAAAGTGAGAAACAGGGACATTGAGACAAGAAACTCAGTCAGTATATCAAGGGGCATCAGAGATGAGCAATCCAGTATTCCATTAATCCTAAAACAAAAAAAAACAAATATAGGATCTAGTTTGTGCCAGTTGTGACCAACCAAGAGTCATTTGAGGAAGAGACAAAGAATAAGTCAGTGGTTAACCTGAAGCTGAAATATTTCCAGATTCTGCTCCTAAGAAAATCACCATCAAAATAAATACATCAAAAAGTGAATAGAAAAGAAAAATAAAATACTGAAATTATCAAACATAGAAAAAAGAAAACTCAAGCATGTTGAACACAACCAAACTCTCAACAACAACAAAAAAATTCAGTCATCTATACATAAATTCTGAAAAATAAGGGAAAATGATTCAAAAATGGAGATAGAGTTCTGTAAATGTTAACAAAACATGGAATCATAACATCCTTTCCATCAGTTGTTTAAATGAGAATGAGAATAAATAGATCAGAATTTACAAAATCATAACAAAAAACACAAAAGTAAAATGAAGTAATATACAAAGAAGGGATGAATCTAAAATGGCAAATCTCATCACAGAAATGAAAGCGTAATAGAATAGGAATCTAAAGGTAAAAGGAGTGAAAAACAATGAAGAAGAAAAGCAGCAATGAAATGAACAGACGATGAAATAAATTATGCTTACTTTGCAAGCAAAGCATACTGATCTCTAAGAGAGGTTTTGTGAAATTTTAAATCTCTTAAAAATGGGAAAACAAAGCACACTAATACCTTAACGCAAATATATATATATATATATATATATATATATATATATATATATATATATGCACTGCCCAGAATTTATGAATATAGAATACAGAACACAATTGAAATAATTTATAAACTGTTATAATGGCAGTGTGCGGGGGGGGGAGGGAAGAACCCCAAGGCTCCAAATTCCATTAAAGAGTGGTTAGATTTAAGAGGTCAATTCAGAAACAGGGAGAGACGGAGAGAGCTGGGAATCCTTCCAGCAAATGACATTAGAGGAAGGAGAGAGCATGAAGCTAGAAAGGAGATTGTGAGGCCAATAAGAGAAAACGGTGACTGAGAGATTATAAGAATAGCTAGTTGGCATAGTGCATAGAATACCTTGCTTGGATTCAGGAATACCTGAATTCAAATTCAGTCTCAGATACTTGATTGCTGCATGAGTCTGGGCATTATATTTAACCCTTATTTTTCTCTGAAATAAGATGCAAAACAATATACTGCTCATTATCTTTGCCAAGCAAATTCAAATTGAGGTAGTGAAATTTTGAATAGGATTGAAATGATTGATCAGCAAATTTATAGATTAGTGGTAGGTTGCATAATCAGGAAAAAGTTTGGGGAATGATCTTTTCTTGGGGCAGTGTCATTCATGACACCTTCAATAATTGGAAGGAAGCACAACAGAAAAGAATTCTAGGTCAAGTTCTACAAAGAGCAGAAGTAGCCAGGAAGAGGGAAAGGAGTGGGTTTACTTTGGACTTTTTTTTATTTCTTGAGGAATAGAGGGAAAAAAGATATCAGATATTTAAAAGGGTCATTAATCAAAGAATGAGGGTCTCAAGTGTATTAAAAAAAAGAATTGATAATAGTGAGAGTAAAAAAAAAATTGTTTTTAGAGAAAGAAACAAAAATGAATTTAAAAATCCAATATTAGTTCAAGAGGGGGGGGCAAGAGGATTCTACTTGCCCTAAAGGGGAAAAAAAGGGAGGGGGAAGAATTATGTATCTGGATAAAAGAAGGAGCAAATAAGCAAAAATCCCTAAAGTATGTAAAAAGGTACATTTATGAAACACATTCATGTCCTGTAACTCTACACAATGGTATTATATAAAAAAGGAATCTTAGTTGACAACTGAATTTTAATTTCTTCTTCAGGGTCCACATGTAGAAAAGAATCTTCATTCATAATAGCAGTAAGAATTTAGTGCATTAAAAATTATCTGCCCCGGAAACATTGGAAATAGTGCAAGTGGAAAATTCATAATGAAATAAGAAAATGAATGTTTTTATTTAGAAATTTTAGCTTAAGAATGGAGTCAATTTTATCACTCATGGGCCAAATAAGTGATCTAATAAAAACACTCCCCTATTTATAGCTTCTAGGGAGTTCTACAAAAAGGAAAAAAGGGAATAGTTTAAAGAGTTTTAGCTATGATAATATATGTGAATATTTAGAGAATTGTAAGGTGAACTGTATGATAATTAGCTGAAGTTTATAATGGAAAAATGTTGAGATTTCCAGGACTTCTATCAAAGATGGCAGAGATAAGACAGGCATTCCAATAAGTGCTCCTCTTTCCCCTAAAAAATAACATGAGAGAAGCCTCTTAACAGAAATTCGACTAAAAAAAAACTCAGAAAAAAAAAGCTAGGACAAGAATACCTACCAAGAAAGTCTGTCTCAGGGGATGGTGGGTGAACCAGGAGAGGAGAGCAGAGGATCAGCATGGGGACAGAGGGACAGTCACAGCCATAGAGACTTTGGTGAGTGGCAAGTGACAGAACCAGCTTTAGATGGGGAGTCTTTGGCTAGGGGAGAGGAGCTACAGGAGGGTGAGTTCCAGCACAGAGTCTCAGAGCATGCCTGGAGAAGAACTAGCTGGGCCAGGGACCATATATTCAGCAGAGCCCTTGGCACAAAAGAAACAATCACCAACCCCCCTAAACCCCTCAGGGCAACAGAGTTCACTCAAAAGAAAGAGATTAACTCCTTTCTGCAGGGCCCAGAACAGTGCCAGGGTCAACTGAGACCTTGCTGCTGATAACATCAAATATTTCAGAGAAAAAAACCAGTCCCCCTTCTAACTGGCCCTTGGAATTGCTAGGCCAAGTGAACAAAGTGTCTAGGATCTTCAAAAGCAAAACTCTGAGAGCCCCCCTGCCCCCCCTCCCCTGCACAACCTAAGATCATAGAAAACTGAAAAAGGGCCAGAGAAAAGGAGGGGTCATGGAAAAATGCATAGAAGAAACAGATTATAAGTCAGAGAGATCTATCAGTGCTGACAAGAATATGAATTTGTCTCCAATCCAGAAAGTCTTCCTTTAAGAAATCAGGAAGGAGATGAAAAATCAACTGGAAATATTGGGAAAAGAAACTCAAGAGAAAATTAACATCTTGCAACAAGAAAACAAATCCTTTGAAAATGCAATTGAACAAATACAAAATGCGAATAACTCTCAGGTTTTCAATTGGGCAAATGAAAAATGACAATGATTCCCTCAAAACTAAACTTGGGAAACTATAAAAGTTCTTCAAAAATAGAATTGATTAACTGGAAAAGGAGTTGCAAAAGATAAATGAAGAAAAATCTTCTCTAACAAAGAGAATGGGGTCAGTGGAAAATAATGACCTCATGAGACAACAGGGTTGTGTTAAACAAAACCAAAAGATGGAAAAAAAAATGTAAAGTACCTCATCAGCAAAACCACTAACCTCGGGAACATATCAAGAAGGGAGAACCTTTTGGCCTTCCTGAAAACACTGAAGGGAAAAAAAAGAATAGACATACTATGAGAGGATTTAGTCATGAAAATTGTCCTGACATGGAAACAGAGGGCAAAATAATTATTGAGAGAATACATTGATCCCCTTCAGAAAGAAATCCTTAAATGAAAATACCAAGGAAAGTTGTGGGCAAATTCCAGAACTATCATATAAAAACAAAAATCCTACAAGCAACCAGAAAGAGAAAAACAAAATTAAATACTAAAAAGACAAAGTAAGGATTACAAGGCACCTCGCCACAGCAACATGAAGGGATTGGAGAGCCTGGAATGCGATATTATGAAGAGCAAAGGACCTTAGAATTCACCAAGAATCCACTACTGGCAAAGTTGAGCCTACTCTTCTAGGGAAAAAGATGGGCATTTAATGAGATAGGAGACTTCCAAGATTTCATGATGAAAAGTACCTGAGCTAAATAGATAGTTTTGACATCAAACAGGAGACTCAAGGTAAAAAACAAACAATCAAAAAAGCACTGCTATCCAGTAAGATGAAACTGGCTATATACCCACTTGTGAGAAAGAGTCCCATAACACTTGAGATTTGTAACTCTATTAAAGAGAATATACACAGCCAGAAGTGATGGAAACTCATAACTTTTCTATAACTCAGATGCAATGATTTAAAAACAATACCTCCTTAAAAAGGGAGGAAGTAAGAAGAAGGGGAGTTGGAAGGAGGCTGAATGGGGTAAATCTCATTATATCAAAAGATGCAAAAGATCTATTGTAATTGGGGGAAAGAAGGGAAGAAGTGATAACCACCTGAATCTACTCATCAGATGTGGCTTAAAGTTAACTTAGACACAGTTAAGTAAAGAAACTTTTTAGCTTTCATTCATTAAAATGGAAAAGGGGAGGCAGGGAGAGGGAGTAAAGGGGGAAATAAAAGAAGGAAAGAAAGAAAGGGAAAAGGGAAAGGGCAAAGAAAGGGAAGGGGGATTGATATAAGAGGGTAAACACACTGAAGGTGGTGATATTCAGAAACAAAACACTGGGGAATATGAATAAAGGGAAAAAGGGGAGAATACAAACAGAAGGAAGATAGAAGGGAAGGCAATAACGAGTTAATAATTATGATTTTGAATGTGAATGGGATGAACTCTCCTTTGAAATGTAAGTGAGTTGCAGAATTGATTAAAAACTAGAATCCTACAATATGCTGCTTACAAGAAATTCATATATATATATATATATATATATATATATATATATATATATATATATATATATATAGAGAGAGAGAGAGAGAGAGAGAGAGAGAGAGAGTAAAGGGAAAAGGTTGGAGCAAAATATATTTCGCATCAACTGGAATGATGAAAGCATGGGTAGCAATCCTTATCTCAGACAAAGAAGCTGCAAGAATAGGTGTAGTTAAAAGAGATAAGAGAACAAAACTTATATTCTCCTAAAAGGTACCATAGAAAATAAAGTAATTTCAGGATTAAATATGTATTTACACAATAGGACAGCATTCAAATTCTTAGAGAAGTTGAAAGAGGTACATGAAGACATAGACAGTAAAACTCTAATGGGAGATCTCAACATCCAGCTCTCAGATTTAGATAAATCGAATCATAGAATAAACATGAAGGAATTTAAAGAGGTAAATAGATTGTTCAAAAACCTAGATATGGTAGGTCTATGGAGGAAATTGAATTGGGATAGAAAGGAATATACTTTATTTCCTGCAGTACATAGCACTTACACAAAAATTGACTATGTAGGAAGACATAAAAACCTAATGATCAATTGCAGAAAGGCAAAAATAGTGAATACATCTTTTTCAGATAATAATGCCATGAAAATCATACACAATACTGGGCCAAAAGATAAAGACCCAGAACTAATTTGAACGTAAATAACCTCATTTTAAAGAATGAGTGGATGTTGCAAACAAATTATAGAAATAATAAATTATTTCATCATGAATAATGACAATAATGAAACAACATAGCAAAACCAATGGAATACACTCAAGACATCTGTTAGGAGATTTTATATATATATATGTATATATATATATATATCTTTAAATGCTTGCATAAATGTATGAGTAAGAAGAAATCATTGAACTAAATATGCAACTTAAAAATTAGAGAAAGAACAAAGTGAAACTCCCAATTAAATACCAAATAAGAAATTCAAAAAATTAAAGGAAAAATTAATAAAATTGAAAGAAAGAAAACTATTGCACTAATAATTAAAACCAGGAGCTGACTTTATGAAAAAAAACAATAAAACTGATAACCTCTGGTCAATTTGATTAAAAAAAAGAAAGAAGAAAACCAAATTGCTAGTTTCATGAATCAAGAAGGTGAACTCACCACCAATGAGGAGGAAATTAAAGTAATAATTCGGGATAATTTTGCCCAACTCTATGACAATAAATTTGACAATTAAGTGAAATCGATGAATATTTACAAAAATATAAGTTGTGCAGATTAATTGAAGAAGAAATTAAAAACATAACTATGCCTATCTCAGAAAAAGAAATTCAGCATATCATTATTGAACTCACTAAGAAAAATCTCCAGGGCTAGATAAATTCCCATGTTAATTCTATCAAAAATTTAAGGAACAATTGGTTCCAGTTCTATATAAACTCTTTTGAAAAGTAGGGAAAGATAGAACTCTGACTATTTCTTTGATACAAACATGGTGCTGATGACTAAACCAGGAAGAGGTAAACAGAGAAAGAAAATTATAGACTTATCTGCCTGATGAATATAGATTCAAAAATCTTAAATAAAATCTTAGCAAAATTAATCCAACAAGTTATCACTAGGATAATATATTATAATCAAGTAGGATTTATACCGGGAATGCAAGGTTTGTTCAATATTAGGAAAACTGCTAGTTTAATTAATCATATCAATAACATACCTATCAGAAATCATGTGATAATATCAATAGATACTGAAAAAGCTTTTGACCAAATATAGCAACCATTCTTAATAAAAATGCCAGAGTGTAGGAATGAATTGTTTGTTCCTCAGAATAGTAAGTAGTATTTATCTGATACCATCAACAAGCATTATATGTAATGGAGATAGGCTTGGGGCATACCCAGTAATCACAGGGGTGAAACAATGATGCCCATTATCACCAGTACTATTCAATATTATTTTATAAATGTTAGCCTCAGCAATAAGAAACGAAAAAGAAAATGAAGGAATTAGAATAGGGAAGGTGGAGTTAAAACTCTCACTTGCAGATGGCATGATGGTATACATAGAGAATCCCCAAAAGTCATCTAAAATCTACTAGAAATAATAACCAACTTTAGCAAAGTCACTGGATATAAAATAAATGCTCATAAATCCTCAACATTTCTATATATGACTAGCAAGATACAGCAGAAAGAGCTAGAAGGAGGAATCCCATTCAAAGTAACCTCAGACAAAATAAAACACCTGGGAGTCTACCAGCCAAGTCAGTTTCAAAAACTTTTTCAAAACAATTGCAAAATTCTTCTAACGCAAATAAAATCAGATTTAAATACTTGAGCAAAAAACAACTGCTCATGTATAGGTAAAGTTCATATAATATAAATGACAAATCTACCAAAACTAAACTACTTGTTTAGTGCCCTACCAATCAAAATTCCGAAAAAAAGTATTTTACTGAGTTAGGAAAAGTGGTAAGTAAATTTATATGGAGAAATAAAAAGTCAAGAATTTCCAGGGATTCAAAAAAAGTGCAAAAGAAGGTGGCTTAGCCTTACCAGATCTAAAATTATATTATAAAGCATCAGTCATCAAAATTGTCTGGTATTGGCTAAGAAATAGAGTCGTGGATCAATGGAATAGACTAGGTGCAATAGCAGGAAATGATAATCTGCTGTTTGATAAACTCAGAGAGTCCAGTGATTGAGATAAAAATTCTCTCTTCAATAAAAACTGTTGGGAAAATTGGACATTAGTATGTCAGACACTTGATTAGACTAAGTCCTCACACCTTATACCAAGATAAGAGCCACATAGATACAGGATTTAGATATATAAAACAACATTATAAATAAACAAGGGGATCAAGTAGTAGTTTAGCTGTCAGATCTATGGAAAGGGAAACAGTTTATGACCAAGGAAGAGATAGAGAACAACATTAAAAATAAATGATAATTTTGATTACATTAAATTAAAGACATTTTGTTCAGACAAAACCACTGTAACCAAGATCAAAAAATGTAGTAACTTGGGAAAAAAAATTTTGCAACTAGCATTTCTGACAAAGGACTCATTTCTAAAATATATAGAGAACTGAGTCCAATTTTCACACAAATAAGCCATTCCCCAATTGACAAATGGTCAAAGGATATGCAAAGTCAATTTATAGATAAGGAAATCAAAGCAATCAATAGGCATATGAAAAATTACTACAAATCATTACTTATTAGAGAATGCAAATTAAAGCAATAAACTACTACTAGTGCTGAGATACCACCTCACACCTCTCAGAGTAGCCAATATGATCAGAAAGGACAATGATCAATGTTGGAAGGATGTGGAAAATCTGGGACACTAATACCTTGTTGGTAATGCTGTGAATTCTTCCAGCCTTTCTGGATAGCAATTATGGATTATGCTCAGAGGACATCAAAAATGTGTATACCCTTTGATCCATCAATACCACTACTGGGTCTATACCCTGAAGAGATGATGAAAAAGGGTAATATTTTCACTTGTACAAAATTATTTATAGCAACCTTCTTTATGTTGGCAAAAAAATTGGAAATTAAATGAATGTCCTTTAAATGGGGAAACAGGTTAACAAACTGTGGCTTATGTATTTCATGGAACACTATTGTTCTATTAGAAACCAGGAGGTATGGGAATTCAGGGAAGACTGGAAAGATTTGCATGAACTGATGCTGAGAGAGATGAGCAGAACCAGAAAAACTTTGTACACCCTAACAGCAATATTGGCATGATGATCAACCTTGATGGACTTGCTCACTCCATCAGCATAACAAACAGGGACAAATTTGGACTATCTGCAATGGAAAATACCATCTGTATTCAGAGAAAAAAAATTATGGACTTTGAAGATCAAAGGCTACTACTCACAAATTAGAAAAACAATATTATATCATCATGTAATTTAATTATCTCAAACTTTATTTTTCTTCCTTAAGAATATGATTTCTATGTCATCACGTTCAACTGGGATCAGTGTATAACATGGAACCATTGTAAAGACTAAAAGAATCACTTCTGTGGTGAGTGGGATAGCGAAGCAAGAATAGAGGAATAATTGTAAAGCAACAAATAAAAGCTTTCTAAAAAAAGAATATTTTTAATTGCCTCAAAGAACAAATAAAACATTAATGGCAAAATAAGGTGTAACTTTTAAGAAAATTTCATTATTTAAGTAGATTTACATATTTTCAATCACAGATTTTGCCAGAATGCAGAAGCCTGCACATATCATAGTACAATTTTACAGATTTATCTAAATAATTTCAATTAAAGAAAATGTTCATTTTTAAATATATGACTATGTGAAAATACAAACCTTTCATATTTGTAGAAAGCACTCAAATAGCTTTTATTTAAGTTAGTCAAATAAACATGACTATGTCATTCTTTCCTGATTTGTATTTAAGAAACAAATTGTTATTGTGATCATTTTTGGGAGAAGTAAAGTCAAGGGGAATATGAATCTTGAACATACAAATTAAACTTTCTGAGTCCAATCACAGACTTTAAAAGAATCAGTTCCTATGACTTTTGATCTACTTTGCAATGTTTTTTCTTTGTTTGCTTTGGCTATTACCTATTTTATCCTCTAATATTGTCAACCATTGTTTCAGGGTGGAAAATACATCTTTTAAGTCATATTATAATGGAATGTTTTATTGTGCTACAATAACCCTCATAAGAGAGTGCAAGGGTTTTTTTTCTATCAGTTTTAATAATTTGATTCCAAAGCACCTTGAACTACAGGCCTGATATTTTCAATAAAATGGTAGGTCCATGTGGAAACAAGTGCACTGAAGCATTCAGTCATGAGTTTGACCTTTCTTATTCTACTGGTTGAAAACATTCTTTTAAAAATAAAGAGGGTCTTGTTATATTTTACTGATATTTTTGCTTTTCTATATAGAAATAGAAGTGAAAATGTAATTTTTCTGTCAATGCCTCTTTCATTGGACTTTTCAGATATTAATATTTTCTTTTTCTTTAATAAGTGAAAGTAAATTGTTTTTCATTCCTAAAATGTAATATACATTTTATTAAAAAGTCATAGTCAGGTAAAAGAATTCAATCAGGATTTACTTTATCAGAATCACATTTTATAGATTTCAGTGCTGGAGAGATGAAATATTTTATTAGATTATGTTTCAGGGACTCTCAAGTAACATTCTGACTTGACAATTATAAACAGCCCATGTAGTGTTGCTTTATAAAACAGCTAGATTATAATTACAGCACTGAATTTGCAAATTAAGGTGTACTTAATGCATTCTATTAGTAAAATGTACATTAGTATAATGTAGGATTTAAACTATTATCTAAGAGAATGGTGCACTGTAAATAATTAGAGCTGATGCATCAATAAGTACACTATGCATCTTTCTTGTGCCAACAAAATCAATTACTTGATTGCAATTTCATTATTTTGATTGCAGTGTTCTGAATTAGAATTACTTGAGATAACTTTATCCACAAATATAAGTACAAATAAGCCTGCCAAAATAAAAAAGGACCAGTGTTGTATTATTAGCTATATCAACCTTTTCTTACAAATGTCCACACAAAAGAATAAATTTAATGTTTTTAATGGTTTCTCCCTGACACTATTTGTACGCATCCCAAAGATATAGAATGGGTATGGGGGTACTGGGTGAAAGAATTCTTTGAATTTATAATAAAAACATAAGTATAAGGGAAAGAAATTTGTATAAATTTTTTTTTAATTTTCATCCATATATACATATATATGTCCAAGTTACAAAATTTCCCTCCACCCTCCCTTCCCACCCACCTCCCCTCTGTAGGGAACAGTCAGGTTAGCATTTTATGTATGTATTTTGTTAAACATATTTACAAATTAGTAATATTTGGCATAAGGAATTAGGTTTAAGAGAAAGAGATACTTTTTTATAAAATGTTCATCAGATTCAATAGTGGGGGTTTTTAACCTGTGGGTTTTGTTTTGTTTTTCTTCCTCCAGTTGGGGATAATATAGTGCATAACCATTTGTCCTGACCCTCTGGAATGGTGAGAGGAGTTGTGTCCATCAATGTTGTTCATCTTATAATGTTCTTAATGTGTACAGTGTTCTCTTGATTATACTCTCTTCACTCAGTATCAGATCTTGCAAATCATTCCAGCCTTCTCTAGAGTCCTGCCATTCATGGTTTCTTATAGAACAATAATATTCCATAGTATTCATGTACCATAATTTATTTAGACATTCCCCAGCTGATGGGCATCCCCTCAGTTTCCAATTCTTTGCCACTACAAAAAAAAAAGCTGCTATGAATATTTTGGAACATGGAGGACTTTTCTCATTTTTTTACAATTCCTTCTGGATATAGTACTAGAATTGGAATTTCTAGGTCAAAACGTATGAACAGTTTTATTGCTCTTTGGGCATTGTTCCTTATTAAATATGCTGTTTCTTAAAGCAATGGCTAACACCCTAAAGAATAGACATTAAGACAAATGTGTGCAAGTAAGATACTCACTGATTCATTTTTTTTACTTCAAAGACAGATGCTATATATAGATATAGATATAGATATAGATATAGAGATATAGAGATATAGATAGATATAGATATAGATATATAGATATAGATATATATAGATATATACATATATGTATATATTCAGTGACTGGCACTTGCAAATGGGTTCTCTCTTTTCTCCCTACCCTAATTCTTAAAGTTTATCTTCTCTAAGTTTCAGAGCCTTTCTCTCTTTTCTCCACCATGACCATATTTCTTCCATGGAATGAGCATTAGAAAACATACTGTAAGAGTAATAGTTTCATGGATTTTGATTTTGAAGTGATATTAAAAGAAACCTAATCCATACTCTGCATTTGATTGATGAGAAAGCAATTCTGACAATATGTGATATGTCCAATTTCTGTAGCCATATTATGTGGCAAAAGCACAACTAATACTCAGGCCTTTTGACTAGTTCTTTTTACCCTAAAATTTGCAATGTCTACCACCAATTATTTTTTATTTAGAAGAAAGGAAATATCTTTTTTATTTTATTACCCTCTTTTTTTGTTCTATTCCCATACCATGAAATCTCCTAATGTGACTATGTTATTCAGGTAAATGGATTCTCAAGAATCTTCAAATCTTGCTTCTCTGTTTTTCTTAATCCAGAGTCAGGCATTTATATAATCTTTTTATATGCAATATAAATTTTATATGCAATAATTTTGCCATTCTTCTAGACTCAGTTTTCTCTCTAATTGTTGCTGATTTTTCTTCATTTTTTATAATCTTTCTCCATCTTCTGAAGGGAATTTGGTTTATAAACTCCAATTAATCTCACTGCTCTTACACAAACTCCTAGAGAAGGTAAATATGGCCAATCTCTATTTTATTAATATTGGACTTATATCTCAACTACTGGCTTCTAAACTGATCAGTAAACTGAAACTACTCTCATAAAGATTAGCAGTGATAGAGCAATGAGTTCAAATCATGAGGCTAGTGATCAACACACAGGAAAAAAAACAACCCTTTGTAATCTGATGAACACTATTCAAAAATTATCTCTTATATATCCCTTTCCCTTAATCCTAATTCCTCATACAAAAGAATTACTAATTGGTAAGCATATTTAACAACATATGTGTGTACAGTGCTAACCTGTTTCTTCCCTGCTGATGGGAGAGGGATGGGAAGGGAGGATGGAGGGAAATTTTGTAACTTGGAAATATGCATTTACATATGGTTGAAAATAAATAAATTTTTAAAAGGATAGTAATCAGATTTTGCTTTGGATCAGGCAACTATGGAAGCATGGTAAGTTTGCATGCCCCTTACTTGAAGAGATATTTCTAAAATTCTGAAATAAAAACTATTAAATAGTGGATCATAAAATACTAACCCAGCCATTTACAATAGGAATACACTGAGTCTGTCCCTTACAATATATCTCTTTTTCATTTTTAACATTTTATTTATTTGTTTGTCTAACTCCATTCAATGGTACTTTTTATTGGCTTTTGGGGGGAAAATTATGAGTTTTACAATTTTTCTTCCTCTCACCTTACGCTCCCCCAACAGAAAGCAACCTGATGTAGTCTCTACATTTTATAACCATATTAAACATTAGATAGATATTGAATATTTTGTGAGAGATGAAAAAACTAATATTAGAGAGAATAAAAATGACTTTTTTAGGTTTTTTGCAAGGCAAATGGGGTTACGTGGCTTGCCCAAGGCCACACAGCTAAGTGTCTGAGACTGGATTTGAACCCAGGTACTCCTGACTCCTGGGCCGGTACTCTATCCACTACGCCATCTAGCCTCCCCTAAAAATGACATTTAAATAATGAAGATGATAAGCTTTGATCTTCATTTAAACTCTACAGTTCCTTTTCTGGATATGAATGGTATTTTCCATCATAAGTCTTATAATTGCCTTTCATTATTGTACTGCTGAAATGAACAAGTCCATCATAGTTGATCATCACCCTAGGTTGTTGTTAGTATGTATGATGTTGTTCCTGTTCTGACCATTTCACTTAGAATCAATTAATGTAAGTCTTTCCAGGCTTTTATGAAATCCTGTGGCTCATAATTTTTATAGAACAATAGTATCCCATCACAAACATCTACCACAATTTCTACAATCATTCCCCAATTGATGGACATCCCTTCAATTTCCTCCAATTCTTTGCCACTACAAAGGGAAATGCTATGAATATTTTTGTAAATGTAGGATTTTTACCTTTTTTCAGGATCTCTTTTTTAAAAATATATTTTATTAATGATATTATTTGAGCTTTACAATTATACCCCCAATCCTACTTCCCTCCCCACCACCAGGGAAAGCAATCTGTCAGTCTTTAGGTTTCCATACTGTACATTGATCCAAACTGAGTATGATGAGAAAGAAATCATATCCTTAAGAAAAGGAGAAAAAGTCTAAGAATAAGATCAGACAATGAGATATCTGGTTTTTCTAAATTAATGGGAATAGTCCTTGAACTTTATGCAAACTCTATGGCTCTTTATCTGGATACAGATGGCACTCTCCTTTGCAGACAGCCCCAAATTGCTCCCAATTGTTGCACTGATGGAATGAGCGAGACCTTCAAGGTTGAAGATCATCCCCATGTTGCTTTTTTGGTATATAGTGTTTTTCTGGTTCTGCTCATCTCACTCAGAATCAGTTCATGCAAATACCTCCAGGCTTCCCTGAAATCCCATCTCTCCTGGTTTCTAATAGAACAACAGTGTTCCATGATACATATATATATATATATATATATATATATCACAGTTTGCTAAGCCATTCCCCAATTGAAGTACATTTACTTTTACTTGATTTCCAATTCTTTGCCACCACAAACAGGGCTGCCATAAATATTTTTGTACAAGTGATGTTTTTACCCTTTATCATTATCTCTTCAGGATATAGATCCAGTAGTGGTATTTCTGGGTCAAGGTGTATGCTCATTTTTGTTATTCTTTGGGTGTAGTTCCAAATTTCTCTCCAGAAAGGTTGGATGAGTTCACAGTTCCAGCAACAGTGTAATAGTGTCCCAGATTTCCCACAACCCTTCCAACAATGATCATTATCTTTTCTCGTCATATTAGCCAGTCTGAGAGGTGATAGGTGGTACCTCAGAGAAGTTTTCATTTGCATTTCTCTAATAATTAAGGATTTAGAGCATTTTTTCACATGCCTATGGATTGCTTTGATCTTCTCATCTGTAAATTGCCTTTGCATATCCTTTGACCATTTGTCAATTGGGGAAATGGCTTTTTGTTTTAAAAATATGACATAGTTCTCTGTATAGTTTAGAAATGAGTCCTTTGTCAGAATCATTAGTTGTATGGATTGATTCCCAATTTACTACATTTCTTTTGATATTGGTTGCAGTGGTTTTATCTATGCAAAATCTTTTTAATTTAATGTGATCAAAATCATCTGGTTGGATTTTGATGATGTTGTCCAAATCTTACTTACTCATAAACTGCTCCCCTTCCCATAGATCTGGCCGGTAAACTATTCCTTGATCTTCTTATTTGCTTATAGTAATGTTTTTTTTTTTTTTTTTTTTTACATCTAAAACCTGTAACCATTTGGATCTTATCTTGGTAAATGGTGTTAGCTGTTGGTCTAATCTAAGTTTCTTCCATACTAACTTGCAATTTTCTAATAGCTTTTATCAAATAGGGAGCTTTTTTTCCCAATAGCAGGACTCTTTGGGTTTATCAAATAGCAGATTACTATAATAGTTTCCTGCTTTTGCACCTATTCCACTGCTCCACCACTCTATTTCTTAGCCAAAACCAAACAGTTTCAATGAATGATGCTTTATAATAGAATTTTAGATCAGGTATGGTTAAGCCCCCTTCTTTTGCACTTTTTTTCAATGAGCTCCTGGAAATTCTTGACTTTTTACTTCTCCATATGAATTTACTTAAAATTTTTTCTAACACATTAAAGAATTTTTTTGGAATTTTGATTGGTAGGGCACTAAAACAGGTAGTTTAATTTTGGTGGATTTGCCATTTTTATTATATTAGCTCAACCTATCAATGAGCAGTTAATATTTGCCCAGTTATATAAATCTGATTTAATTTGTGTGAGAAGTGTTTTATAATTGTTTTCAAAAAGTTTCTGAGTCTGTCTTGGCAAACAGACTCCCAGGTATTTTAAAGTGTCTGAGGTTAATTTGAAAGGGATTTCTCTTTCTAGCTCTTCCTGCTGTATCTTGCTAGACATATATAGAAAAGTTGAGGATTTTTGAGGGTTTTTTTAATAACCTGTAAATTTGCTAAAATTGCTAATTGCTTACAGTAGTTTTTTGGATGATTTCTTGGGATTCTCTAGTTAGACCACCATGTCATCTGAAAAGAATTGGAGTTTTGTCTCTTCCTTCCCAATTCTAATTCCTTCAATTTCTTTTTTCTCTAATAACTAAAGTTAACATTTCCAATATGATATAGAATAGTAGTGGTGAAAATGGACACCATTTTTTCACCCCTGATCTTATTGGGAATGCCTCTAGCCTCTCCCCATTATAACACTTGTTGATGGTTTCAGATAGATACTGCTAATTATTCTAAGGAACAGTCCATTTATTCCTATACTCTCTAGTATTTTTAGTAGGAATGGATGCTATATTTTGTCAAAAGCTTTTTCAGCATCTATTGATATGATCATATAATTTCTGATAGGTTTGTTGTTGATATAATTGAGTATACTAACAGTTTTCCTAATATTGATCCAGCCCTGTATTCCTGGGATAAATTCTGCTTAATCAGAATGTATTATCCTAGTGATAACTTGTTGAAATCATTTTGCTAAGATTTTATTTAAGATTTTTTTTCCATTTATATTCATCAAGGAGAGAAGTCTATAATTTTCTTTCTCTGTTTTAACTCTTCCTGGTTTAGGTAACAGCACCATATTGGTTTCATAGAAAGAGTTAGGCAGAGCTCCATCCTTCCCTATTTTTCCGAAGAGTTTATATAGAATTGGAACCAGTTGTTTCTTAAATGTTTGGTAGAATTCACTTGTGAGTCCATCAGGCACTGGAAATTTTTTCTTAAGGAGTTCAATGATGGCTTGTTGAATTTCTTTTTCTGAGATAGGGTGGTTTAGGTATTTAATCTCCTCTTCATTCAAACTAGGCAACATATATTTGTATTATTATTCATACATTTCACGTAGATTATCAAATTTATTTGCATAGAGTTGGGCAAAATAATTTCATATTATTACTTTAATTTCCTCCTCATTTGTGATGAGTTCACCTTTTTCATTTAAGATACTTGCAATTTTATTTTTCTTCTTTCTTTTTTTCAATCAAAATGACCAGAGGTTTTTCAATTGTATTCCTTTATTCATAATATCCACTTTTGGTTTTATTTATTATTTCAATAGTTTTTTTTTGCTTTTGATATTATTAATTTCTCCTTTCATTTGTAGGATTTCTAATTTGCTATTTAATTGGAGATTTTTAATTTGTTCTTTCTCTAATTTTTTTAGTTGTATGTTTAGTTCATTGATTTCCTCTTTCTCCAATTTATTCATGTAAGCATTTTAAGCTATAATATATCCCCTGAGAGTTGATTTGAGTGTATCTCATAGGTTTTGGTATGTTGTTTCATTATTGTCATTTTCTAGGATAAAATGGTTAATTCTTTCTTTAATTTGTTTTTTTTTGATCCACTCATTATTTAAAATGAATTTATTCAGTTTTCAATTGGTTCTGGGTCTATATCTGCTTGGCCCAATATTGCATATGATTTTTATTGCATTGTGATCTGAGAAAGATGTCTTCACTATTTTTGCCTTTCTGTAGTTGATCATTAGGTTTTTATGTCCTAGTACATGGTCAATTTTTGTATAAGTCCCATGTATGGCAGAGAAAAATGTATATTCCTTTCTATCCCCATTCAATTTCCTCCATAAGTCTACCATATCTAGGTTTTTCTAACAATCTATTTACCTCCTTAAATTCTTTCTTGTTCATTTTTTGATTCAATTTATCTAGGTCTGAGAGCTGGAGGTTGAGGTGTCCCACTAGTAGAGTTTTTCTGTTTAGGTCTTCCTGTAGTTCTTTCAGCTTTTCCTCTAAGAATTTGGCTACTGTCCCATTGGGTGCATATATATTCAGTATTGAAATAACTTTATTGTCTATGGTACCTTTTAGGAGGATAAAGTTTCCTTCCTTATCTCTTTTAATGCTATCTATTTTTCATACTGCTTTGGCTGAAATAAGGTTTGCTACCCCTGATTTTTTTACTTCAGCTGAAGCAAAATATATTTTTATGCAACCTTTTACCTTTATATGTATGAGTTTCTTGGAAGAAGCATATTGTATGATTCTGGTTTTTAATCTATTCCACAATTTTTTTTACATTTTAAGGGAGAGTTCATCTCATTCACATTCAAAGTTGTGATTACTAATTCTTTATTGCCCTCCACGCTTTTTTCCCTCTGTTTGTATTTTCCCCCTTCCCCCCTTATCCATATTCCCCAGTATTTTGTTTCTGAATGCCACCCCCTTCAGTGTGTTTTCCCTGTTACCATACCCTTTCCTCTTTCTTTCCCCCTTGCCTTTTTCCCTTTATCTTTTCCTTCCTTTGATTAGTTCCCTTTTCCCCACACCCCCTCCCTTTCTCCATCCCCCCTTCCCTTTTCCCCTTTTAATACTTGAAAGGTTAGATAGTTTTTTTTAAGTTAACTAAGTATGTGTAAGGTGACTTTAAGCCAAGTCTGATGAGAAGAAGTTTCAGGTGTCTTATCATCTGCTCCTTTCTTCCCCTCTATTACCATATTTATTTTGTACCTCTTAGTGTAATGAGATTTACCCCAATCAATCCCCTCCCTCCTCCCGTCTCCTTCCTGTCCCCCTTTTTATGGAGGTTGTGTTTTTTTAGATCATTCTATCTGAGTCATAGAGAAAATTCTGAGTATCTGTCACTTCTAGCTAAGTACATTATATCTAGTAGAGTTAAAATTCTTGAGAGACATTAGAGTCTTTCTCCCAAGTGGTGTTAAAGTCAGTTACATCCCATTGAATAGCAGTCTCATGGATAGGTCATGAATGTCCATCACTTCTGGCTAGGTATATTTTCTCTCTTTTAGAGTTATGAGAATTTATTTATGATTTATGAATAATGATTTATGATTAAGATTTATGAGAATCTTTTCCCCCCATGCCGGAATATAGCCAGTTTCAATTTATTTGATAGCAGTTTTTTTTTTACTGCCCCCCACTTTTTTCCTAACTTTACATGTGTCACTTGAACCTCCTGTTTGATGTCCAAATTTTCTACTTAACTCTGGACTTTTCATAAGGAAATGTTTGAATTCTTCCATTTCATTAAATGTCCATCTTTTTCCCTGGAAGAGAACCTTCAGCCTTGTGGGATAGTGGATTCTTGGCTGTATTCCAGTCTCCCTTGCTCTTTGAAAAATCTCTTCCAGGCCCTTTGATTCCTTAATGTTGATGCAGCCAGGTCCTGTGTAATCATTGATATTTAAATTGTTTCTTTCTGGCTGCTTGCAGGATTTTCTCTTTTATGTGATAGTTCTGGAATTTGGCCATAGCATTCCTTTGTGTTTTCATTTTAGGATCCTTTCCTGAAGGAGATAAATGCATTCTTTCAATAACTACTTTTTCCTCTGGTTCCATGATATCAGGGCAGTTTTCCATGACTAGATCCTGTAAAATTAAGTCCAGGCTTTTTTTTCTCTTCAATGTTTTCAGCAAGTCCAATAATTCTCTGGTTGCCCCTACTCAACCTATTCTTGAGGTCAGAGGTTTTCTTGATGAGGTATTTTACATTTTCTTCTATTTTTTTCATTTTTTTAAATTTTGTTTAACTGGCTCTTGCTGTCTCATTGAGTCATTAGTTTCTGCAGATTCCATTCTTTTTTTTTTTTAATAATATGTCTTAAGTAAGGGAGCAGGCTAGAACAATGAAAAAAGACTTCCTTTAAATTAGAACAGATAACAAATAAGATAAGAAACTCCTAGAAAAATATAAACTATTAGAATAAAATCAAAAACTGAAAATAGAAAAAAAGTTATACCATTACATAGCACATATGATTTGCAAAAGAGATAAAAAATAGGAAATCATTTATCAGTAATTCAACTCCCTTAACACCATGGCCAAGAGGGAAAATCCTAGACATATATTTCAAGCAATCATAAAGCAAAATTAATAAAAATCATAAAAACTCTGATCTCTTAGAAGAGGATAGAAAATTGCAAAAGAAAGAATCATTGTTCTTCTCCTTAAATAAAGTCTAAAATCAAAATTTGCAGGAACATATAAGCAAAATGTAAATGTAAATACAAAGACAGTGATTAAAATCAGGAGTCATAAATCATCATCAAAAGTTTTTCACACCTATATTTTAAGGAAACATCCAAAAAAAATCAAAATAATTTTCTTATCCATCTTAATTAACTATTCAATTCTCAAATGGGTTTATTTCCTCCAAAGTTCTTATTTTTTATTTGTATTAGTATCAGGAATATCATCGTGCTACTAAAATTAGCCCTTTCCTTTTAAGAAAGGAAAAACTTCTGGGCTATTTTCGGATGAATCATTAGTAACCTCCATGTTACAATCAGAAAAATTTTGTTCACCTCCAAAAGAATTAGTCATCGATTTTAAAAGATATTGAGGAATTCTGATAAGAGATCAGAAAAAAAATATTTTTGGAAAAACTAAAGATTTCTGTTGTTCTGTTGTTCTGAGATCATTTGTCTTGGTACTTTACAATATTGAGCCAAAAGACAGCATTACCTTTATTTTGTAATGGTAGTTATGGTGATCTCTCATTTCATAGTATCCATGAATTTACACCATATTTCCCCAAAAAAGATTTAACTGCTTTCTTTATGAGAAAAATTTCTTGATCATGTTTTAACTCCTTGTATTCAGCGATCCATCTTCTGTCCTTGGTACAACTTTTGACAATGATTAACATTTTCTGTTGCTTCATAGAATTTACAGAAGATTGTACCTTAAATTTCTTCTTCCATTCCACCTGCAACCACCAATGAAGACATGAAATTCTTCTTAATAACTCTATTAATAAATGGTTATAACTTACTCTTCTTTATCTTCTCACTCAGGTTAGAATCAATCATCAATGCACATTTTTAGGAATTTGAAATTCTTTGTTTTGTATATTCTGCATTTAAAAGATTACTTTTAGAGAACTTTAATTTTGTTTTTTCACTGACTACAATAGGCATGTTGTAAATGTAAGCATAAGCTCCTCTGCTCTTCCCCCACACTTTCTGCAAAAAAGAAAGAGAAACTTAGAGAAAAATCAAGTGAGAAAATACATGCTTCAATCTATATCCAGATAATGTCAGTTCTATGTTTCGGGTGGATAGCATTCTTTATCATAAATTCATCAGGACAATGGTTTCAATACTTTTTCATGCAGTTGCTATTGCTTGATGTGTTTCTCTCAATCTTATTCCTCCCCACTCCCATTTATTCTATTTTCTCTCTCCTTTCACCCTGTCCCTCTTCAAAACTGTGTTCTACCTAACTACCCTGTTCCACCACATTCTCTCTCTTTTTTCTCCAATACCCCTGTGCCCTATCCCCTTGCCCTGTCCCCTTTCTCCTAACCCTTTACTCTCCATTTTTCCTCTAGGACAATATAGATATCTGTATCCAATTAAGTGTGTATATTTCCTTTCTGAGCCACTTCTTATGAGAGAGAAAGCTCACTTATTCCTCCTCACTTTTGACCCTTGCCATTACAAAAGCATTTTCTTGCCTCTTTTATGTGGAAATAACTTAGTCTGTTCTACCTCTCTCCTTTACTTTTACCCAGTGCATTCATTTCTCATTCATTAACTCCATCTTTATTATTAATTAAACCTCCATATCCTTTTTGACGCTCATCTCTATATGCTCATTAACTACCCTAATAAATGTAAAGTTTCATATGAATTATCAGTATCATCTTCCCATATAGGAATACAAGCAATTCAACATTATTAAGTCCCTCATAATTGTTCTTCTCATTCACCCTCTCTGTTCTTCATCTGAGTCCTCTACTTGAAGACCAGATTTTCTGTTCTGTTCTGGTTGTTTCAACATGAAAGTTTGAAAGTTCCCTATTTCACTAAATGTCCATTTCCTCTTGAAAGAGCATATTCAGAATTTCTGGATAGTTGTTTCTTGATTGTAATCCAAGCTATTTTGCATTCCAGAAAATCATATTTCATGCTCTATAAGTCCTTAATATAAACACTGCTAAATCCTGTGTAATCTTGACTGTACAAAATCCTGTGTAATCTGGACTCTGATTCTACAAAATTCAAATTGTTTCTTTCTGGCTGCTTGTAATATTTTATTTTTGAATTGTCTATATTATTCCTGGGAACTTTTATTTTGACGTCTCTTTCAGGATGTTATTTTTGGATTCCATCCATTTCTATTTTACACTCAATTTATAGGATATTAGGGGAAATTTCCTGGAGAATGTCTTGAAAAATAAAGTCTAAGATCTTTTTCTCATTGTGAATTTATGGTAGTTCAATAATTTTTTAAATTATTTTTCCTAGATCTGTTTTTCAGGTCAGTTCTTTTTACAATGAAATATTTCATATTTTCTTTCATGTTTTTATTCATTTGGTTTTGTTTTATTTTTTCTGGATTTCTCACAAAATCATCAACTTCCCTTAGCTCCATTTTACATTTGAAGTTTCTTCAGAGTTTTTTTTCCTAATCTCCTCTTACATCTACTGTGACTAACATTGAATAATATAGAACAATTCTGCCTTAAAGGGGGGGGGGGAGGCAATAAAGAAACAGGAGGATAGTGGAGATTTAATGGGCTAAGTCTCATTATCTTAAGAGGCACAAGGAGGTTATTGCAATAAAAGGGAAGAAGGGAGGAGGTGAGACCTCCCTGAATCTTACTCTCATCAGATTTGGATTAAAGTTAACATACATATAATCAGTTAAGCTAAGAAACTTGTCTTACCTTTCAAGCATAAAAGGATAAGAAGGGAAGGGGGGGGAAGGAAGAAACAGAAGGAAGGGAAGGAAGAAGGGTCAAAGGGAAAGGAGAAAGAAAGGGGAGGGGTGTTGGATACAAGGGGGCAAACACATTGAATGTGGTTGTATTCAGAAACAAAATATTGGAAAATATGAATAAAATGAAAAAAAAGGTGAAAAATACTAAAAATAGCATGGAGGGCAATAAAAATTAGTAATCATAACTTTGAATGTGAATGGGATGAACTGTCCCATAAAATATAAGCCAACAGCAGAGTGGATTGAAATCCAGAAACCTGAAATAGGCTTCTTACAAGAAACTCATTTGAAGTATAGAGATACATATAGTGTAAAAGTAAAAAGTTGGAGCAAAACTGGTTTTGTTTCATCTTATATGAAAAAAGCAGGGATAGCATTTTTCATCTCAGACAAATTGACTGCAAAATTAGACATTGTCAAAAGAGATAAGTAAGGAAACTATCTCCTCCTAAAAGGTCCCATAAACAATAAAATAATTTCAATACTAAATCTGAATGCACCAAATGATATAGCATTCAGATTCTTAGAGGAGAAGCTAAAGGAGTTACAGGAGGATATAGACAGCAAAATTCTACTATTGACAGAACTCAACCTCCCGTTCTCAAGTTTAGATAAGTCTAACCATAAAATAAACCAGAAGGACATTCAGCAGGTGAAGAGATTGTCAGAAAACCTAGATAAGATAGACATATGGAGGAAATTGAATGGAAATAGAAAGCAATATGCTTTTTCATGCAGTATATGACACTTACATAAAAACTGACCATGTACTAAGGCATAAAAAACTAATGATCCATTGCAGAAAGGCAGAAATAGTGAATATATCTTTCTAAGAACAAAATGCAATAAAACTAAAATGCAATAATGGGCTGGTTTGTATAAACTAAAAACTAATTGGAAACTAAATAACCCCATTTTAAAGAATGAGTGGATCAAACAAAAATTTGACCATGTACTAAGGCAGAAAAAAACTAATGATCCATTGTGGCAGAAATAATGAATACATCTTTCTCAGATCATAATGCCATAAAAATCATATGCAATACTGGGCCATGGAGATAAAGAGCCATTACTAATTGGAAACTAAATAACCTAATTTTAAACAATGAGTGAATCAAGCAACAAATTATAGAAAGAATTAATTACTTCATCCTAGATTATGACAATAAAAATACAACTTACCAAAACCTATGTGATGCACTGAAGGTGGCTGTCAGGGAAGTATATATTATATCTTTAAATGCTTATATGAATAAATCAGAGAAAGAGGAAATCAATCAACTAAACATGCAACTAAACAATTAGAGAAAGAAAAAAGGTTAAAAAGCCCCAATTAAATATCAAATTAGAAATTCTACAAAATTAAAGGTGAAATTAATAAAATTGAAAAGAAAAATATTGAACTAATAAATAAAACCAAGAGTTGGCTTTATGACCAAAAAATAAAATTGATAACCTCTTGTTAATTTGATTTAAAAAAAGAAAGAAGAAAAGAAGAAAATGAAATTGCTAGTATCAAAAATGAAAAAGGTGAACTCACCACCAATGAGGAGGAAATTGAAGTTATAATTCAGGAATTATTTTGCCCAACTCTATGTCAATAAGTTTGATAATCTAAGTAAAATGGAAGAATGTTTACAAAAATATAAGTTTCTCAGGTTAAATGAAGAGTAAATTAAATACTTAAATAACCTTATCTCGGAAAAATAAATTCAAGAAGCCATTATTTAACTCCCTAAAAAAATAAACTCTAGGGCCAGATGGATTCACAAGTGAATTCTATCAAAAATTTATGGAACAATTGGTTCAAATTCATTTTTTAGGTTTTTTTTTCAAGGCAAACGGGGTTAAGTGGCTTGCCCAAGGCCACACAGCTATGTAATTATTAAATGTCTGAGACCGAATTTGAACCCAGGTACTCCTGACTCCAGGGCTGGTGCTTTATCCACTATGCCACCTAGCCACCCCATGGTTCAAATTCTATATAAACTATCTGGAAGAATAGGTGAAGACAGAACTCTGCATAACTCTTTCTATGACACCAATATGGTGCTCATATCTTACCTAAACCATGAAGAGTTAAAATAGAGAAAGAAAATCAAAGACATATCTCCATGATGAATATAGAAGCAAAAATCTTAAATAAAATTTTAGCAAAACTATTGCAACAAGTTATCACTAGGATAGTACATGATAACCAAGTAGGACTTATCCCAGGGACTCAGTGTCGGTTCAATATTAGGAAAACTGTTAGTATAATTAATTATATCTATAAAAATGTATCAGAAATCATATGACTATATCACTAGATACTGAAAAACCTTTTGACAAAATACAGCACTCATTCCTACTAAAAACACTAGAGAGCATAGAAATAAATTGATTTTTCCTTAGAATAATAAGCAGGGTCTTTCTGAAACCATCAGCAGGCATTCTATGCAATGTGGATAGCCTAGAATCATTCCTAATAAGATCAGGGGTGAAACAGCAATGCCCTTTATCACCACAACTATTTATTATTGTATATGAAATATTTGCTTCAACAAGAAGAGAAGAAAAAATCTTATATAATTAGAAATGGGATAGAAGAGTTAAAAACTCTCATTCTTTGCAGATGACATGATGATATACCTATTGAATCCCCAAAATTATCTAATACACTACTAGAAATAATTAGCATCTTTAGCAAAGTCGTAGGATATAAAATAAACTCTCATAAATCCTCAAAATTTCCATATATGATTAAGAAGAGGCAGCAGAAAGAGCATACAGAGAAATACCATTCAAAGTAACTTCAGACAATACAAAATACTTGGGAGTCTTACTTGGCAGGGCAGACATGCAAACTTTGTGAAAACAATTACAAAACACTTCTCATACAAATAAAATTATATTTTAATATCTAGGCAAATACCAATTGCTCATGTACAGGTCAAGCTAATATAATAAAAATGTCAATTTTAAATAAATTGAAATATTATTTCGTTCCTTACCAATAAAAATTTCAAAAAACATACTTTTATGAGTTAGAAAAGAATCTAAGTAAATTCATATAGGGAAAAAATGTTGAAAATTTCCAGGGATTTAATAAAAAAAAGTGCAAAAGAAGGTGGCCTACCTGTACCAGATCTAAAATTATATTATAAAACATAAGTTAAAAGATATCTGATATTAGCTAAGAAATAGATTGGTTGATCAGTGGAATAGACAAGGTACAAGAGCAGGCAATAGTAATCTGAGTCCAGCTAATGGGATAAAAACTCTTTCTTAGATAAAAACTGTTTGGAAAACTGGAAGTTAGTATGGCAGAAACTTGGATTAGACCAATACCTCACACTGTATACCAAGATAAGTTGAAAATGAATATAAGATTGAGCCATAAATAACAATATTATAACCAAACTATGAGATCAAGGAATAGTTTACCTGTCAGCTCTATGGAAAAGGAAATCAGTTTATGACCAAGGAAAAGATGGAAAACATCACTAAAAACAAAGTAGATCATTTCAATTACATTAAACTAAAAAAGGCTTTGCACAGACGAACCCACTGGAACCAAGATTAGAAGAAATGTAGCAAGTTGGAAAACGATTTCTGCAACCTGTTTTTTTCTGACAAGCAACTCATCTCTAAGCTATACAGTGTACTGAGTCAATTAAAAAAAAAAAAACATGTCATTCCCCATTTGACTAATGGTCAAATGATATGCAAAGGAAACTTAAAAATGAGGAAAATCAAAGCAATCCGTATGCATATCAAAAATTTCTAGATAAATGCAAATTAAACTATCTCTAAGGTACCACTTCACATTTCTCAGACTGTCCAATAGGGCCAGAAAGGACAATGATCAATGTTGGAAGGGATGTGGGAAAGCTGGGAAACTAAGATAGTACTGGTGGGGTTATAAACTCATCCAACATTTGTGGAGAACAATTTGGAATTTTGCCTAACAAGTCACAATAATATGTATACACTTTGATACATCAATACTACTACTACTACTTAGTCTATAGCATTAAGATATTGAAAAAGGGTTAAAACATCACTTGTACAAAAATACTCATAGCAGCTCTGTATGTTCTGGCAAAGAATTAGAAATTGAGTGACTATCCATTAATTGGGGAATGGCTGAGAAAATTGTGGTATAAGTATGATATGAAACACTATTGTTCTATTAGAAAACAGGAGATATAGGAATTCAGGATAGATTGGAAGGATTTGCATGAACTAATGCTGAGTGAGATGAGCAGAACCAAAAGAACATTGTATACCCTAACAATAACATGGAGGTGCTGATCCACCTTAAGGGACTTGCTCATTCCTAAATGTAACCATCAGTCACAATTTTGGCATCTCTGTGATGAAGTATTCCATCTATATCCAGAGAAAGAATTGTGTTGTTTGACACCAACATGGTGCTGATACCCAAACCAGGAAGAAGCAAAACAGACGAAGAAAATTAGAGACCAATCTCCCTAATGAATATTGATGCAAAAATCTTAAATGCAATTGTATAGAGATTACAGCGTTTATGCTTGGATAATGCATCATTATGCTGGATTTACACCAGGCAGCAGGGATGATCAACACGAGGACAACACTGAACGTAATTAAATGTATCAATAGAAAAACAAACTGAAATCATGACTATCCCAATAGATGCTGTAAAAACCATAATAAAATTCAATATCCATTCCTTTTAAAAACACCAGAAAGTTTAAGAATAAATAAAATTTCCTTAAAATAATGAATAGCGTCTGTATAAAATCATCAACAAATAACATATGCAAAGATCATTAATTTACAATGCTCATTATCACCATTACTATTCAATATAGCATTACAAATGTTGGCTTTAGCTATAAGAGAAAAAAAAGAAATAAGGAATCAAAGCTTTAACTTTTTGCAGATGCTTTGATGGTATGCTTAGAGATCCTGAATAAATCATCTAAAAACCTCCTTGAAATAATTAACAAATTCAGCAAAATATCAGGAAAAAGAATGACCTCATATAAATATATCATTAGTATTTCTATTTATGAACAAGTAAGCCCAGCAGTAAGAGATAGAAAGAGAAATTCCATTTAAATTAACTGTGGACAACATTAAATATTTGGAATCAGGCTCCCAAGAAAAACTCAGAAACTGGATACAATTATAAAACACTTCTCACCCATATGAAGACATATCAAACTAATTGGGAAAATGTCAATTGTATATGGTTAGGTTGAAATAATATATCACATGACAATTCATCCAAATTAAAATACTTATTGAGTGCCATACTGATTAATGACCAAATAGTTATATTACTGTAATAGAAAAATATTATCAAAATTCATCTGGAGCAACAAAAAGTCAAGAATAACAAGGGAACTTATGAAAAAATATGAAGGAAGGTGGACTAGCTCTACCAGATCTGAACCTATGTAATGAAGTGGCAATCAATTAAAAAATTTATGACCAAACATGAAATAGAATACATTCTAAAAGAGTAAATGAATGATTTCAATTATATTAATTTAAATTGTTTTTGCACTAATAAAATCAATTCTACCAAAATTAAAAGAAAAGCAGAAAACTGGGAAATAATCTTTACAACTAGGAGTTCTGATAAAGGTCTCATTTTTAAACTATATAAAGAACTGCATCAAGGATATCACTAGTTACTTTTCAAATAAAAATTAAAGCTATACATATATATATATATATATATATATATATTTATAATCATATGAAAAAATCACCAAACATTTACTAATTAGGGAAATGTAAATAAAATCAAATATGAGGCATCACTTCACACCTATCATATTGACTAAGATGAAAAAGGATAATGATCAATGTTGGAGTGGTTGTGGGAGGATTGGGACATTGATGCATTGTTAGTGGAGCTGTGAACAGATCCAACAATTTTCGAGAGCATTGTGGAACTAAGTCAAAATAGCAACAAAACTGCTCATTACCTTTCACCTAGCAATTCCAATTCTAGCCCTATATGCCCATGAAATTATAGAAAGTGATAAAAGTCCCACATATTCCAAAATATTCATAAAAGTTTTTTGTAGTGGTGAAGAATTGAAAATTGGGGAGATGCTCATCAAATGAAGAATGGTTTAATAAGTTCTGTTATATGAATAGCATGGATTATTGGTGTTCTATAAATGGTGAGATTCCAGAAAAATATGGAATAATTGCATGATCTGATGCTGAGTGAAGGTAGCAGAAATAAGAGAAAAATGTACACATTAACAACTACATTGTGAGATGATCAACCCTTATGAATGCAACTGCTCTTAACAGTTCAGAGAGCTAAGATAATCCTATTGACCAGCTATACACAATGCTATATACAGATAGAGGAAGAAAATAAAAAATAAAACAAAGCAAAACAAAACCCTTCAGAATCTGATGAAAACTGCATTCACTTTTTTTAAAATATGCCTTTAGTATTTTTCCTTTAATTTTAATTCTTCCTAGCCATAATGGCTTATCTATAAACATATTTAACATATATATGTAAGTATAACATCAACTTGACTCTTCAAGTGAGGGTAAGGGAGTAGGAAGGGATGGTGGATGGAACTTTTGTAACCTAAAAATATACATATGGGGGTGGCTAGGTGGCACTGTGGATAGAGCACTGGCCCTGGAATCAGAAGTACCTGAGTTCAAATCCAACCTCAGACATTTAATAATTACCTAGCTGTGGGCCTTGGGCAAGCCACTTAACCCCATTTGCTTTACACAAAACTTAAAAAAAATATACATATGTTTATGGATAAATGTTGAAAAACTGCCATAACATATATTTGGAAAAATCAATTTAAAAACTATTAAAAAAGATAACCAAGTAAGTTAGGAAGTGGAAGAATTGGAAAGAGAAATGAGAATAATGTAAAACGTAATGAGAAGCCAGTTAACAGTTTGGTAAAGGAAATTCACCAAAAAAAATAATGAAAAAATAAACTAAAAAACAACCTCATCCATATATCAAAAGAGGTACAAAAAGCCAGTATGGAGAAGAATATCTTTAAAAGAATTGAGAGTATGGTGGAGCCAAGATGGCAGGAATTCCCTCAAACTTTTCTCTAAACCCCCCTATCTATTTTAAAAATAATAATTCCAACCAAATTTTAGAGTGACAGAACGAATGAAAAGTCTTGAATGACGTGTTTCTCCCAATCCAAGATAACTTGGAAGATCAGAAGGAAAGGTCTCTGAAAGCAATGTTAAAAAGGGCCCATAGTGAAGCCTGGGCCCATGTCAGAGTCTTCAAGGAATAGACCTTATTATCGCTGGTATAATGGGATCACCTGGGTCCATGGAAGCAGTGACAGTTTCCAGACCTTTCAGGCTAGGAATTACTAAGGTCCATGGGCAAGTTCAGCAGGAAAACTCTGCCACACTACAATAAGAGTGGAGCCCAGTATAGCATAGGCCTTGGTTTCAGGTCCCTGAGAACCAGGATCAGGTCTAGGGAGCCACTCTTGTAAAGTAAGAGGCTTCAGGGAGATTGCAATCTATCCCTGAGGCAGGACTTTTGTTTTGCCCATACTGAGATCCAGTCACAGTCTGGCGTCCCAGACTCAGGAAAAGGACTTCCTTTCCTGCCATAACATATCAGGGACTCTCCTCACAGTTCCAGGGCAGAAGAGAGTGCTTTTGGTTATCGACAGACTCCAACTAGCAGTTGGAGTCACTCCTAAAACCTTGGATTAATTGAGATTCCTGAAGGGGAGTCTGTCCCCGTAAATAGCAGCGAAAATTTTCATATGCTTGCAAGAGTACATCATCTACCTCAATCCCCACCTTCACAAAAAAAAGTTAAAATCCCTTAAACCTAATTCCTCATATAGAAAATGACAAATCTGTAAGCACGGTAAACACAATTGCGTATGTACAATATTTATCAGACTGTTCACTCTGAGGTGAGGGGTATGGGAACTTAAGGTTCAAGGAAATTATGGAACTTAGAAATTTGCATATGCTTGTGGGGTGAATGTTGAAAAAATTTCAGAACATGTATTTGGAAAATTAAATAAAATATCAATTAAAAAAGAATGAAAAACTAGAAGAAAATATGAAATGTCTCATTCAAAAAAACAACTGATCTGGAAACTAGAACCTGGAGTGATATTTAAGACTTATTGAACTCCCAGAAAGTCATGAGCAAAAAAAAAAAAATCCCTAGATTTCAATTTTCGAGAATTTCTCCAGGAAATGTGTCCTTATAACTTAGAAACAAAGGATAAAATAGATATTTAAATAATCTACCTCTCACCTTGTGAAAGACATCCCCAAATGAAAACTTCCAGAAATACTATAGTCAAATTACAAAACTCCAAAATCATAGAGAAAATATTACAAGTAGTTAGATGGAAACAATTCAAATATCATGGACCTATAGTCTAGATAACAGAAGTTTTGTCAATTTCTACATAAGGGCTCATGAGACTTGCAATATGATATTCCAGAAGGTAAAACAGCATGGAACCAACTATCCAGAAAAAGTAAGCATAATCTTTCAGGGAATAAGATTTAATGAAATAGGGGTTTTAAAACTTTTCTTATGTAATGATCAGAGCTGAACAAAAAGTTTGATCTTCAAGTACTGGACTCACATGAAGGATCAGGAGAGTGAATGGGAACGGCATATTCTGAGGGATTTAATGATATTGAACTGCTTGTTTTCCTGCATGGGAATATGATACTGATAACTCATATGAACTTTCTCATTTAATAGGGGGGTTAAAAGGAGAATATATAGTAAATGCAGAAGGTGGTTAAATTTCAAGTTATAATAGAAATAGAAAATGGGTTTAGGCAATAGAAGAGCTCAAAAAAGACTTTTGAAAAGCAACTTAGGTAGGTAGAGGAAAAGTTGGGACGAGAAATGAGAACTACACAGGTAAATCATGAGAATCAAATCAGCAGCTTGGTGAAATACCAAAAAATACTGAAGAAAATAAAATGTTTAAAAACAGTTTAGGTCAAATGGAAAGAGAAACACAAAAGGCAAATGAGAAGAATTTCTTAAAAAGCAGAACTGTTCAGCTGGTAAAGAAAATAAAAGAGCTCTCTGAAGACACTAACTGCTTCAAATGTAGAATGGAACTAAAGGACTTTGCAAGAAATCAGAACGTAAAAAGGAGACAGTGGATGTGTATCCCTCATTCTATACTTCCAACCAATCATATTTTATATCTTGCCTCAGTTATGTTGCCCTCAACTGTAAATTTGGTGATATCATCAACGCTAAAGAAATTGTACTATTTCCATAAAAAATAGAATTAGTCAAATGGGGAAAAGAGGCACATAAATACATAGAAGGAAAAAAATCTTTTAAAAATTGACAAAGTGTAAAAAGAAGTACAAAACCTCAGTAAAAACACATAATTATTTAGAAATTAGAACTGATCAAATGGAATCCAATGGCATTAAAAGAAATCTAGAAACAATGAAACAAAACCAAAAGAATGAAAAATAAAAGACTATGTGTGATATCCCAAGGATCAAGGATAGAAAATTTAAAAACTTTTGAGGTATGTGAAAACCAGGATTAAAAATGGCCTAGACAACATCTTTCAAGAAATTATCAAAGAAAACTGTCCTGATATTCTAGGAAAAAAGAGAGTAATATAGTAATTGAAAGAAATCATGAATCACCTTTTAAAAGAGATTCCAAAATGCAAACTCTTAGTAATTGTGTAGCAAAATTCCAGCACTTCTCAGTCAAGAAAAAAATATTGCAAGCAGATAGAAAAAAAAATATCAAGTTTTATTAGACCTCAGTCAGGTTAATACAAGATTAACAGCATCCACATTAAAGAACCAGGAAACTTGGAATATAGTATTCCAGAATGCAAAATGCTTGGATAACAATCAAGAATCAACTATCCATAAAAACTGAGCATACTCTTTCAGGGGAAAAGATGACTATTCAGTGAAATAGAGAAGTTTCAAAGTTTCTTAATTAAAAGACAAGAAACTAAACTGAAATTTAATCTTCAAATACAAGACTTATGAAAAGCATAAAAAAGATAAATAAGAAAGGGAAGACATAAGGGACTTAATATATTTATACTATTTGTATTTCTACTTGGGAAGATAATACTGCTAACCTCATAGGAACTTTCTAATTATTAGAGAATTAAAAATGAGTATATATGTATATATATATATATATATATATATATGAGTTGAATATAAAAAATGATATCTACAGTAATAAAATTTAGGATCATGAGAGGAATCTTGGGAGTAAGGGAAAGAGAATAGAATGGGATAAATTACCTCACATAAAAGGAGGAATAAGTTTTTTACAATTGAGGGAAAGAATGGAGAGACATGATGGAGAGCAAGTGAACACATTTGATTACATAAGGAAATCTATCTTACCCTATTGGGAAACTAGGCAGTAGGAGCAGGAGGGGAATAAGAAAACAGAGAAGGTAATGGAATGGGAGACAGATTTGGGGAGGGATTATCAGAAGCAAAACATGAGGAAGGACTAGGTGAAATGAGAGAGAAAAAATAGAATAAATAATTGGAAAATAGGATAGCAGGAAATACAATTAGTCATAATAACTGTGAAAATTACTTTGAAGCAATTTTGATAAAGGTTTATTGAACCAATAGAACAGAGTAAAATTTTTAAAAGAGAATCAATTCTCCATCTCATAAATGGCCAAAAGATATAACCAGTTTTCAGAAAAATTAATCAGTCATAAGGCATATTAAAAATGCTGTGCATGCTCAATCCTTCTTCATCTGAGGAAAGACTGAATTCTATCTAATCAGCTGACCACTCAGCACAATTCATGCCAGAGCAGTTTGGAACTACTCTAAGGGCTATAATACCAAGCATATCTTTTGCCTTTGCAAGACACTACAAGTCTCTATTCCCAAAATGATTTAAAACAAAGGGGAAAAACCTAAATGTACAAAAATATTTTAGTAGCTCTTTTCTTGTGGAGGGGAGTTGAAAATTAAGTGGATATTCATCAATGAGGAAGTGTCTAAACTATATGAATATGATGGAATTCAATTTGCTATTAGAAATATGTATGATGCTCTCAGAAAAAAAAAACTTGGAAAAAATTTCAGGAGCTGATAGAAAGTAAAACTATACTACATAAAAACTGAGAGTAAAATTGGAAGATGATTAGCTGTGAATGACTTAGAATTTCTCAGCAATGCAATGATCCAAGACAATTTTGAAAGATTTCTGATTTAAATGATATCCATCTCTGGAAAAGGAACTAATGATTTTTGAATATAGATTGAAGCATATGTTTTTTTTTTTTTTTACTTTGTTCTTCTTCAGGCTACTTTATCTCTATTTCCTTTTATAACATAACTATTATAGAAATGTTTTGTATGAATAGAGGCATATAAGCTATATCAAATTTCTTGCCTTCTCAATAAAAGGTGGTAGGTGGGGACAGAAGAAGGGAGAGAATGTGGAACTCAAACTATTAAAATGAATGTTGGGGCAGCTAGGTGGTGCAGAAGAAAGAGCATCAGCCCTGGAATCAGGAGTATCTGAGTTCAAATCCAGCCTCAAACACTTAAGGCTCTGTGGCCTTGGGCAATCCACTTAGTCCCATTGCCTTACAAAAACCTATAAAAACATGAATGCTAAGGGGCAACTAGGTAATGAGGTAGATAGAACACCAGCCCTGGAATCAGGAGGACCTGAGTTCAAATACAGCCTTAGACACTTAATACTTACTTATCTTAGGTAAGTTATTTAACTCCATTTTCTTGTAAAAAAAATTAAAATGAATTTTGCATGTAATTCAGGGAAAATAAATATGTTAAATATAGAAGAAAAATAAAACCATGCACAAACTTTTCATCTTTTTGTTGTATTTTTTATTTTAATTTACTCCATGAGCATTGAAGAGTTGAGGGTCCTAAGAATCTTAAGTTATTTATTTCTTATTATCATATTATCATATAAATAAGCGATTCATCCACATCTATTCAATTTAAGTCAGATAAAAGAAGAACATTTGTATTACTATCTTGGAGTTCTCATGATCATGTCTCTTCAGTTCTGTTCTATTCATCAGCAATGATTGGAAATTCTCTTTTGTATAAAAAGTCTATGTATTTCCCTTTAAGGGATGCCCATTAATTTTGGAATGGCTGAATAAATTGTGGTATAAGAAGGGTTTGGAATATTATTGTTCTACACAATCATATGGTTTGATTTTCAGACAAACCTAGAAATACTTACATGAACTGATTCTGAGTAAAGTGAACAGGAGTATATTGTTAACATAAACAGCAATTATTTTGTGATAATCTAATATGATAGATAAGCAGCTTGATGATGAATGGCAAATCAAAGTGAACTTTGATGAAAAATGACACCCAAATGCAGAGAAAAAAATTAGAATCTGAATGCAGACCAAAGTATAAAAATTTCATGATTTAAAACTTGTTTTTATGTTTTGTCTTCTTTTTTTCATGTTTTTTTTCATCTTTGGTTCTTATTCTTCTTCTATAATTGGACTACTAGAAATGTGTTACATATGTTTCTACATGTATACCCAAAATTAGAATACTTAACATTACAGGGAAAGTACAAGTAAAGGAGGGAAGTAGAAATGTGCAGTGCAAAAGCTTAGAAAAAAGATGAATGCTGGGAACTACTTTTGCATGTAATTGAAAAATTATACAAAAAACATTTTTAAAAGTAAATTTTCCTCCAAGGGACTACAATTAATTTTATTGAAAAGGTTCCCTTTTATGGTAATCACTATTTAATTGTTCATTTGTTCACTTTTAGATTTTGTTTTGAATTTTGTTTTTTATATTATTCATAATTGTAACTACAAAATCATTAATATTCATTATTTTGTCACTTCAGTACTTGAAATTCATTTCTTGAATTCTTAAGTACACTTTTCTTTGATCTGAAACCATTAGATTGTGATTGATATCCTATTGAAAGATTTACTTTGTTCTTTCTTTTACAAAATGATGACCAGATTCATTCTCTTTTAAATTTGCCTTATGCTTCTCAGAAGTCTGAAAGTTTCCATTCATAATTTTTTGCAATATTGTATTTATGCATCTTTGATGTAATTTTCATAAGGTTTATTAATAGATTGTCACTATTATACATGTTTATTTGCTAATTTTCTAGGCATATATATATACATATACATATATTTTGTTAAGTGTTTATGAATATATGCATAGATTAAATATGACTATATTTGTATATATATATATATATAAAATATGTTATATATGTTTGCATCAAATAAATAAATTAATAAACCATTAATAAATCAAATGAAAATTTTGGCTATCTATAGACATAATGTTTATACAATTCACATATTGCCTCTAAATATATTTCCATATAATTTGCACATCTATATTTCTTGATTTTATTCAATATTTTCCTATGGCTCTTCAATTTTCTTCCTTGTTTGAGCATGTTTTAAATAATCTCCTAGTTGAGTAATCAATTATTTTATGCTTTTTTTAAAATCACTCTGATTTTTCATATTACCATTTTGGTATTTTGCCATATTTTTTAATGAGTTGGATTTCTAACCTTTTAATCTTAAAGAGAGGAAAAAAAAGTTTTCAGTATTAAAAATGACAAAATAAATTATAGAAATGAAAGCAGAAAAAGCTATTAGAATTATTTTGCTACATTGCTTGAAAGCTGATCTGTTACGTGAATTCCATGGATATTTATAAGCTAAAGAATATACATATACAGTAATAAGATAAGAAATAATCAAAATAAACTATTTATATTTCTTAAAAATAAAAAAATAAATGGAATGATCCTGAATGAACATTCAAAGAAAATAACAGATAATCACCTGGATTTACAAAGGACTTGTGGTACTAAATAGAAGGCTACTTTAATGTTCCAGTGGTGAGGAAATGAGAGCCTGACATATAATAACAATTTTGTCCCCAAAATGAAGGATGGATTTATAAAAACAAAATTATGAAGGTAGAATTAATAGGACTTGTCAACTGACTGAAAACACACAAGGAAATAATGTGATGAATAGAGAATAATGCCCAGGTTACAAAACTAGGTGATCTGGAGGAGGAAGGTATCCTTAAAATTAATAAGGCAGAAAAGATTAGGGGAAGATTTGATGAGAAGGTAGCAAGTTCAGTTTTCACATATTGAGCTTAAATTGTCTACAAGACATCCAGTTCTGTATGTCTAATAAGAAGCTGAAGATATGAAATTGGAGATCAAGAAACATTTTTAAAACCAGAAAAAATATTTATACTATTCATCAACATACAGATGATAATTGATTCTATAGGAAGTGAAAAGATCACAAAGTAAAACGATTTATAAGGAAAAGAGAATATATATATATATATATATATATATATATATATGTATGCCTGGATGGATCTTTAGAGAATGTCCTTTGCTAGCAGATGACATCCATATAAACCATTTGAAAAGAATTTTGAAGAGACCTGATAGAATGACTCTGAAAAGTGCTTTTTACATTTTCATAATCTTTTTCTTCAATATTATTTTATGGTGTATATATTTAGAAATATATCTCTGATTTACATTTTAATTGTTTTCATGAGAAATAGAAAAAGTAAATCATTCTACTATTCAAGGATGTAATATGATTACTTCTATTTTTGTATGAGTAGGTAGAGAGGATGAGAGAATTCACATTTGTCAGTTCATTTTTTTATTTAGCAAGCATCTCATTGTAAATACTTCATACATCTGTAGGCAAATTATTGATGGAGAAAGTATATCATAATTTGATATTGATTCACAGATAGAAGTGCCAGATAAATGTTGACTGATATAAAAATTAAATTCAGATACCTCATTGTTCTATGATAATTTGGTATATACCTCATTTTCTATCTTTCTAATAAAATACTGAAGCTTGACAGAAATGATCACAGGCTTAGAAAGCAAGAATTACATTTGATTTATATGGTATATGATTATCAGAGATAATGTAATTTCACGTTGCCTAAATTTTGATATATTTTGCTCAAAATAAAGTACAAACCCAAGTAGAAAAGTTAGGAAAATGAAGGCAAAAGGGCAAAGATTTGGGTAATATTTAAAAGCTGATAAACATTTGATAGATATTTTTATTCATAGACTTATGCAATATCCTTTTGTACATTATCTTCTTTCCTTTATTTTCAAATTATTTCCATGATGATAATATCAACGTCTTAGAATTCAGAATTTTTGTGATATTTGAAAGATAATTTCTCCTTCATATCTTTTCAGTCACCATAACCCATATATTCTGTAGCATTATTCCAATCATATCCTTCTCTTCCTTTATATAAACTTAATCAAGTATAAATTCTTATTGTCTCATCATTTCTTTGTGACAAGTATTCTAACAATTTTCCTTTAAGCCAGTTTCACCTTTCACCCTGTGCAAGTTCATCTTGAAAGCAAATGATTTTTATTCTTTTTTATTTTTCATAATTTTTATTCTATAATACCTTTTCATTACTGCTTTATATAGTAATATAAAATGTTTCTTCATTTCTATCTGATCAAGGAGAAATACTTCAGATCAAGATTTGAGGTTAAGTTATTTAATATCTCATCTCATTCCTTAATACTTCTCAAGGAAAAAATTTTGGTAAAGAAGTGATAATTGAATGGACTGTTCTTTTTGAGTAGTTATATGAAAGGTTATTCAGGCTGTAGTTTACTTACATAGTGGTAATCCATATCAAACTATTTCTTTTTTCAAAGTAACCAGGATTAAGTGACATTACAAGGATCACATGGCTAGAAAATGTTAAGTGTCTAAGATAGCATTTGTACTAAGGTCCTCCTAACTCCAGGTCTGGTGCTTTAAATTATTGTTTCACCTAGTTGTTCCATCATCAAATCACTTTTTACAAGACTTTCATGCATTTTTTCTGGTATTATCAAGCATATAATTTAAACTTTTTAATGAAATTATATTAGTTTATTAAGATGGATATATCCCTGATAATTCATGTGTTTATTAGACTCCACTAGCATATTATAATCCTTATTTCCCTCTTCCTGTTCTCCCCATCTTTCTCCTTCTTATATGTTGTTCCCTGCTTGTGCAGTGCATGATCCAATTCACCTTATGGGTTATGCAATTATCTAATTTTGAATTTTTCTTCATCCTTTTCATATCTATCTGACTGTTCACAAGGTATCATATACAAAATTCACTGTCATTACTACCCATAGACTAATTATAATTTTAATATTATTTTCTCTACAATATATTGGGTACTATTGGCAGTAAAAAATATCCATAAAGAATTGAATGTTTTAAAATCAAAACTGATCTGAGAAAGGGTCAGTTGATTTGTACTCAAAAATGTAAAGGGAACAAGTAGTTAATCAGCCTTCTTGCTTTACATTGAGGTCAATTGCTTCTCTAGAATTACTTGAAGATTGAGTACATTGAATAAGTGTTCTTTAAGAGATTTGATAAATATACAAGGGATTTTTAGTTCAATAATAGCTACAGTGATCAAGTGAGATGGAGATGTAATTTATACTGAAGATCTATTGTCAGCAAAAATGGCAAAGTTCTAAAAGTAGATTGTACATTCCTTTAAAATATGGAAGTACAATAGCCAAGGATATCTGTGTACCTAATTCAGTTGTTTAAAATACTGAGTTCCTATATAAAATAATTGAGGTCGTTGGACATGTGTAAGTTGGAATAAAATAAATTTATTTCAATTATTGTCACATCCATATTCCTATCTGGAAAAAATAAAGATTAAGTGTGGTGTTGAGAAAAAAAAACATATAATATGTAAAAGGCAGATTCATCAAAATGAGATAACTATTTTTTTAAATTTTTTTTCCTCCAGTAGCAAATATCAAGAAACAATGGAAGGACAATTCTGCCATATGGAACTGAGGTTTTTATAAGTGAAAACTTTCTAATTGAGCTACCTAAAATTGAAAAGGGATAGTGAATTGCTCATCATGAGCTTCTTAACTGAACACATGTACTTTCTTTGATGATTATTTTTATAAGCATTTATTTATTTTATTAATTACTTTTTTCAATTATATGTAAAGATAATTTTCAACATTCATTTTCAACACTAAACTTTCAATATTCAAAGTTTTCTTTCATATTTTCCCACCCACCCTACTCCCTTCTTTAAACAGAAGATATTTAGTTACAACTTGACATGAGTTAAAATAGATTTCTATTAAGATATTTGCTTGACTAGAAAAAGATCAAAGAAATTTCAAACTCTAAGATTACATTATCCTACAGAAATTTTGAAGTACATATAGAATACAAGTGATTATGTGAGTAGTTGCTGAGGAAATAAAATTATTTGTTAGTTCCAGTTTTAGGGATTTAAAGCATAACTGTAAAAAAAGAAACAAATATAAGAAAAGTTATATCACAGTATAAACCATCAAATACTTACTTTTATATATATATATATATATATATATACATATATATATATATATATATATATATATATATTTACAATGTAAAACATGATAACTTATAGCCCTACAAATTAAGTTATAAATGTTAGCTTGTATGGGGTTCTTTTATTTGGTTCTCTCTAAGTCTTGCTAGCTAAAATGAGTTTATCACTTGAGGATGATCTAAGGAGATGTGTTTACTACTCTTCTGGTCTATTCTGTGGTATTTAAATGACTACTAACACTCATCAGACATGGAACTATGAGAAAGGTCCTCTCTTCTCTACAGGCCCAAGCTCTGGAAATGCACTTTTTGAGAGAAATTTTATTAGTGTTAGATTTATTTGGCATCTTTGAAGCTTAAGCTGGTTCTCCCTGGCCTGCACCCCAGAACTAAAACTCAGATCAGAGTAAGGACAAAGCAACAGAATCCCATTTTGTGAGAACAAAGAGACCTCTGCAATTTATTTCTGACCTCCTTATTGTCCTTGTGCTGAAAGCTCAAGAACTAGCTTCCACAGCTATTGATTCCATGGCATCCAAGACCTGTTCCCAATTTTCTGGGTCTGCTGCACTACTGAAACCCTCTCTGGACAGGGCACCACTCTGACTAGGTGCAAAAGACCTTTCATGCTGACTCTCTCCAAGTTGTCTTAGGCTGAAAAATTGTTTTACTCTGTATTTTTGTGGGTTCCATCACTGTAGAATGTATTTAAAATCATGTAAAATATATTGCTGGATTTGGAGAAGTGTTAAGACTAGTCCCAACTTTTACTCCATCAATTTGGCTCTACCTCTATTTTATATATTTTAATTGATATTTTATTTTTATAAAATATGTTATAAAAGTTTTTCAACATTTATTCATATACATATACATATACATACATATATATATATATATATATATATATATATATATTTTAAGTTAAAAAATTGCCTTCCACCCTCCCTTCCCAAATTCCTGCTCCTCAGTGGCAAGCAAACAGTCATCATTATATATATTTGTGATGACTATGTTTACAGATTAGTCATTTTCAGTATGAGTAATTTAGATTAAGGGGAAAGAGGCACAAAAGAGAAATTTTTTCCTGAAGTAGTCACCCCCTACTGAAGGGTTTTTTGATTTTATTTTTGTAATTTTTTCCCTCTAGATGGTGATAGTTTTGTCCATAGCCACTCTAATAAGGTTGTCCTGGCTCTTCAAATTGCTAAGGGGGTTGCTGCCATCAAGGTTGATCATTTCACAATGTTGTTGTTAATAGCTACGTTTTTGGAGCAGTTAGGTGGCGCAGTGGATAGAGCACTAGACTTGGAGTCAGAAGTACCTGAGTTCAAATCCGGCCTCAGACACTTAATAATTACCTAGATGTGTGGCCTTGGACAAGCCACTTAACCCCATTGCCTTGCAAAAAACTAAAAAAAAATAGCTACATTTTCCTCTGGGTTCTGCTACCTTCCCTCAGCATCAAATCCTGTAAATCATTCATGCTTCTGTAGAGTTCAGTCATTTATGGATTCTTATAGAACAATAATATTCCATAGTATGTATGTACCAAAACATGTTTAGCCATCCCTAATTGATGGGCCTTCCTTCAATTTACAATTTTTGTCACTATAGAAAGAACTACTATTAATATTTTGGAACATGGGGACTTTTCCATTTTTTATGATTTCTTCTGTATAGAGGGTTAGAAATGGAATTTATGGGTTGAAGGGAATGAATGTTTTTACTTCTCTTGGGGTATAGTTTCTTATTGCTCTCCAGAAAGGTTAGAGCACTTCACAACTCCACCAAGCAGTACATTCATGTCTCAGTCCTCCCACAACCTCATCAGCATTGATCATTTTCCTTTTTCCTCATTTTAGTCAATCTGAAAGCTGTAAGATGATAATTCATAGTTGTTTAAAATTGAACTTCTCTAATCAATAAGGATTTAGAGGATTATTTCATGTGATTGCATATAGCTTAAATTTTTTATATAAAAACTGTATATTCATATCCTTTGACCTTTATCAATTATGTAATGGCTTGCAACCTTATTAATTGGATGTAATTATTTATATACTTTAGATATGAGACTGCTATGAGAATTCCTAGTTGTGAAGATTGTTTTCCACATTTCTTCTTTTTTTATAATTTTGGCAACGTTGATTTTATGAGTGTAATAACTTTTTAATTTAATATAGTCAAAAATCATTCATTTAACAATTTATACTGTATTCTATTTCTTTCTTGGCCATAATTTTTTCCATTTCCATAGATCAGATAGATAATGTCTTGGTTTATTAATTTATCTTTGGTGTCATCCATCATGTTTAAATCCTATACGCATTTTGACCTTATTTTGTTTTACAGTATGAGATGTTGGTCTATGCCTAGTTTTTGCTGTACTGTTTTCCAGTTATCCCCTAAATTTTTTGTCAAATAATGAGTTCTTATCCCAAAAGCAAATGTCTTTGAGTTTGTCAAATAGGCAATTAGTGTAGTCATTTACTGCTGTTTCTTTTGAACCCATTCTAATGCACTGATCCTATACTCTGTTTCTTAACCTGTATCAGCCAGTTTTGAAGACTTCTGTTTTATAGTTTAATTTTAGATATGGTAGAGCTAAGTCACCTCCCTTCACATTTTTCATCAATTACCTTGCATTCTTGACCTTTTGTTGCTCTAGAAGAATTTTGATTTTTTTTCCTAGCTCAGTAAAATAATTATTTGGCAGTTTTATTGGAGTGTCACAGAATAAGAACTTGAATTTGAACAGAATTGTCATTGTTATTATATTAGTTCAACCTAACCATGAGCAAATGAATTTTGTATGTATTCTATATTTACAATTATTCTATATATGGGTGAGAAGTGCTTTATAATTGTGCTCACAGTTTCTGGGTTTATGTTGAGAGGTAGATTCCCAAGTATTTAATTTTTCTACAGTTACTTTAAATGGAATGTCTCTTTCTATCTCTTTCTCTTGAACTTTGTGGTTCATAAAAAGAAATGCTGATAATTTACATGGGTTTATTTAGTATTCTGCTACTTTGCTGAATTTGTTCATTGTTTCATACAGTTCTTTAGGTGATTTACTAAGGTTCTTTAAGTATACCATCAAAACATCTGCAAAAAGTAAAAGCTTTGCTCCATCATTGCCATTTGTAATTCCTTCAACTTGTTTTCTTCTCTTTTTGCCAGAGCCAACATTTCTAAAACCACATGGAATAGTAACTGTGATAATGGGCATCCTTGTTTCATCCCTGATCTTATTGGAACTGATCTAAGTTTATCCCTTTTCATAAAATATTTGTTGAAGTTTTTAGATCTATATTACTTATTATTTAAAGGAAAAACTACAGTTATATCTAAAGTTCCTTTATTCTTTTTTTAAATCAGTTAATATATTTATTTATTTTAAGAAAGATTTTGAGTTTCACAAATTTTCCCCCATTCATGCTATCCTCCCTCTCACCCCTCCACAGAAGGCATTCTGTTAATGTTTACATGTGCTCCATTTTATACTCTGATCTCAGTGGTTTGGTATTACAGATAAATCATATCCTTAAGGAAGAAAAATAAAGTTTGAGATAGTAAAATTACATAATAAAACAGTACTTTTTAAATTTGATGGTAATAGTCTTTGGTCTTTGTTCAAAGTCCATAATACTTTTCTCTGGATACATATGATATTCTCCACTGCAGATAGCCCAAAATTGTCCCTGGTTTTTGCACTAAGGAATGAGCCAGTCCAGTCAAGGCTGAACATCACCCCCATGTTGCTGTTAAGGTGTGCAACGTTTTTCTGGTTCGGTTCATCAATCTCAGCATCAGTTCATGCAAATACTTCCAGGTTTCCCTGAATTCCCATCCCTCCTGTTTTCTAATAGAACAAAAGTGTTCCGTGGCACACATATACCACAGTTTGTTAAGCCATTCCTCATTTTTTTACCACCTCAAACAGGGCTAGTATAAATATTTTTGTACAAGTGATGTTTTTGGTCTTTTTCATCATCTCTTCAGGGTATATAGACCCAGTATTGGTATTTGTGAGGTCAAAGAGTATGTACATTTTTGTTGCCCTTTGGGAATAATCCCAAATTGCTTTCCAGAAAAGTTGGATGAGTTCACAGTTCCATCAACAATGTAGATTGCCCACATCCCTTCCAACATTGATCAGTGTCCTTTCTGGTCATATTGGCCAGTCTGAGAGCTGTGAGGTGATCCCTGAGAGATGCTTTAATTTGCATTTTCTAATAAGTAATGATTTGGAGCAATTTTTCATATGACTATGGATTACTATGCTTTCCTCAGCTGAAAACTGCATTTGCATATCCTTTGACAAATTTTCAATTGGGGAATGGCTTGGTTTTTTTTTTTAATTTAACTCAGTTTCCTGTATATTGTATAAATGAGACCTTTGTCAGAAATACTAGTTGAAAAAATTGTTTCCAAATTTACTACGTTTCTTTTGTTATTGGTTACATTGGTTTTATCTGTGCAAAAGCTTTTTAATTTAATGTTATCAAAATTATCTAGTTTGATTTAAATGATGTTTTCTATCTTTTCCTTGGTCATAAACTGTTTCCCTTTCCATAATTCTGACAGGTAAACTACTCCTTAATCTTCTAGTATGCTTATAATATTGTTTTTTATGTTTAAATCCTGTATTTATATGGATCTTATATTGGTATAGGATGTGAGGTGTTGGTCTAATCTACGTTTCTTCCATACTAACTTCACATTTTCCCAACAGTTTTTATAGAAGAGAGAATTTTTAAGCCAATAGCTGGACTCTTTGGGTTTATCAAACAACAGACTATTTATAATCATTTCCTGCTATTGCACCTAGTCTAATTCCACCGATCCATGACTCTATTTTTTAGCCAACATCATACAGTTTTGAGCACTGATGCTCTATAATATAATTTTAGATCTGGTAAGGCTAAGCTGCCTTCTTTTGTGCTTTTTTTCATTGAAACCCTGGAAATTCTTGACTTTTTCTTTCTCCATATAAACTTACTTATAACTTTTGCTAAATTATTAAAGTAATTTTTTTTGGAATTTTGATTAGTAGGGCATTAAACAAGTAGTTTAGTTTTGGTAGAATTGTCTTTTTTTTATTATATTAGCTTGACCTATATGTGAACAGTTGATGTTTGCCCAGGTATTTAAATTTGGTTGTATTTGCATGAGAAGAGTTTGTAATTGCTTTCAAAAAGCTTTTGAGTCTGCCTTGTCAGGTAGACTTCCCAGGTATTTTATTTTGTTTGAGATTACTTTGAATGAGATTTCTCTTTTAATCTCTTTCTGCTGTATCTTGCTAGTCATATATAGAAATGTTGAGGATTAGTGAGGGTTTATTTTATATCCTGCTATTTTGTTAAGTTTGCTAATTATTTCTATGAGTTTTTCAGATCACTCTTTGGGATTCTCTAGGTATACCATCATGTCATCTGCAAAGAGTGAGAGTTTTGTCTCCTCCTTACATATTCTAATTCCTTCAATTTCATTTCCTTATCTTATTGCTGAGGCTAACATTTTTAATATTGAATATTAGTGGTGATAATAGGCATCCTTGTTTCACCCCTGGTCTTATTGAGAATGCACCAAGCCTATCCCTATTGCATATAATGCTTGTTGATGGTTTCAGATAGATAGTGTTTATTATTCTAATGAACAAGCCTTTGATTCCTACACTCTCTAGAGTTCTTATTAGGAATGGTTGCTGTATTTGGTCAAAAACATTTTCAGCATCTATTCATATGATCATATAATTTTTGATAGGTATGTCAATGATATAATTAATTATACTAACAGTTTTCCTAAAATTGAACCAACCCTGCATTCCTGGGATAAATCCTATGTGATCATAATCTATTATCCTAGTGAAAATTTGCAATAATTTTGCTAAGATTTTATTTAAGATTTTTGCATCAATTTTCATCAGGGAGTTAGATATATAATTTTCTTTCCCTTTTTTTTTTAACTCTTCCTGGTTTAGGTATCAGCACCATATGATGTTATAGAGTTAGACACAATTCTGTTTTCACATATTTTTCCAATGAGTTTATATAGAATTAGAACCAATTGTCCCTTAAATGTTTGATAGAATTCCCTTGTCAATATATCTGGCCCTGGAGATTTTTTCTTAGGGGAGTTCAATAAAGGCTTGTTGAATGTTTTTTTTTTCTCCTCAGATAGGGGTATTTAGTTTTTCAATTTCCTTGTCATTTAATCTGGGAAACTTATATTTTTTTGTAAATATTCATCCTCTTCATTTAGATTGTCAAATTTATTGACATAGAATTGGGCAAAATAATCCTGTGATATTACTTTAATTTCTTCCTCATTGATGAGGAGTTCACTTTTTTCATTTATGATATTAGTGATTTGGTTTTCTTCTTTCTTTTCATCAATCAAATTAACCAGAGGTTTATCAATTTTATTGGTTTTTTCATAAAACCAGCTCTTTGTTTGATTTAGTTTTCTTGCTTTTGATTTTATTAATTTCTCCTTCAATTTTTAGTATTTCTAATTTGGTCTTTGACCGAGGATTTTAAATTTGTTCTTTCTCTAATAATTTAGTTGCATATTTAGCTCTTTGATTTTTTCTTTCTCTAATTTATTCATGTAAGCATTTAAATATATAATATAACCTCTGACAGCCACCTTAAGTCTATCCCATAGGTTGTGGTATGTTGTATCATTATTGTCATTATCTAAGATGAAATAATTAATTTTTTATCTAATTTGTTGCAAGATCCACTCATTCTTCAAAATGAGGTTATTTAGTTTCCAATCAATTCTGGGTCTTTAACTCCCTGGCCCAGTATTGTGTATGATTTTTATTGCATTATAATGTAAGAAATACATATTCACTCTTTCTGCCTTTCTGCAATTGATCATTAGGTTTTTATGTCCTAGTAAATGGTGAAATTTTGTGTAGGTGCCATGTCCTGCAGAAAAAAAGTGTATTTCTTTCTATCCCCATTCACTTTCCTCCATATTTCTATCACATCTAGATTTTCGAACAATTTATTTACTTCCTTAAATCCCTTGTTGTTTATTTTATAATTTGATTTAATCTAAATCTGAGAGCTGGATGTTGAGGTCTCCCATTAGTAGAATTTTGCTGTCTGTGTCTTCTTGTAGCTCTTTCTCTGTAGTGAGGGTCCTCAGCGGCAGGGTCTCAGTTGAGCTTGAACACTGGGCTGGACCCTGGGGGAGGGAGTTAATCCCTTTCTGTTGAGTGAACTCTGTTGCCCCCAAGGGGTGGTGGTGGGTTTGTTTATTGTTTGTTCTGGGCAAAGGGCTCTGCTGAATGTATGGAGCTCAGATCTCTGATCCATCTGGTTGTTCTCCATGAGTGGTCTGAGACTCTGTGCTGGAACTCACCCTCCTGTAGCTTCTTTCCCCAGACCAAAGGTTCCGCATCTATTGTTGGATCTCGCACTCACCACTCATCAAAGTCTCTGTGGCTGAGGCTGGTCCTCTGGCTTCTCCCAGCTGCCATTCCTGCACTGATCATCTGCTCTTGTCTTGCAGTTCACCCATGGTCCCCTGAGGCAGACCTTCTTGGTAATATTCTTTTTCTAGTTTCTCTTTCTGGGTTTTGTTGATCAAATTTCTCTTAAGAGGTATCTCTCATGTTATTTCTGAGGGGACTATCACAGTGCCTATCTTCTCTCTACCATCTGGGCTGGAATTATATCTAAATGTCATAGTGTTTTAAATAGGAATGAATATTGTATTTTATCAAAGGCTTTTTCAGCATGTATTGAGATAATTATAAAACTTATGTTGTTTTTGTTATTGACATGTTTAATTATGTTGAATATTTTCCTAATATTGAACCATCCGTACCTACCTTTTATAAATTCTACTTGATCACATTGTATTATCCTAACAAAAACTTGCTGTTATCTCATTACTAAGATTTTATTCTGGAATATTGCATCAATATTCCTTAGGGAGATTGTCCTATAAGTTTTTTTGGTTGTTGCTTTTGTTCTTCCTATTTTAGGTATTCAGGACGATTTTGATGTCAAAGAAAGAATTTGGTACAAATGCTTCTACTCTTTTTAAAAATAGTTTATGTAGAATATGAATTAATTGTTCCTTAAATGTTTGGTAGTATTCTCTTGTAATGACTTCTGGACACAGTAAATTTTTCTTAGGGAGTTTATTGATGGCTTCTTCAATTTCTTTTTCTGAAATGGGGTTATTTAAGTAATTTATTTCCTCTTCAGTAAATCTGGAAAATTTGCATTTTTGTAAATATTTAACCATTTTAATCAGGCTATGAAATTTATTTATCCATTTTAATCAGGTGGCATACAGTTAGTCAAAGTAGCTATTAATTATCCCTTTAATTTCCTCCTCATTGGTGGTTAGATCATCCTTTTCATTTTTGATATTGGCAATTTGACTGTCATCATTTCTTTGTTTTAAAATCAGATTAATTAAATGTTTATTTTTATTCATTTTTTCACAAAAAACTTAGTTTTATTTATAAGTTCAATGTTTTTCTTGCTTTCAATTTTATTAATCTCTCCCTTAATTTTCAGAATTATAATTGATATTTAATTTGCTCTTTATCTATTATTTTAAATTTCATTCCCAATTCATTGATATTTTCTTTCTCTATTTTAGTCATATTAGCAATGAGAGGTATAAAGTTTCTCCTAAAAACTACCTTAGCCAAATACCATAAATTTTGGTATGATGACTCATCATTTTTATTTTCTAGTATATAATTAATAATTATTTCTATATTGTGATGTTTATTCCATTCATTATAAAAAGATAGTCATTCTCTTTCCATGAACCTTTATTACATGCAATTTTTATTGCATCCTGTTCTCAGAAGTTTGCGTTTATTATTTGTTCTTTTTAGCATATGATTAAGCGGTTTTTATGCCCTAGCACATGGTCAGTTTTGATATAGGTGCCATGTACTATAGAGAAAGTTGTATTTTTTCTATCCCCACTAAGTTTTCTCCAGATATCTATCTTAACTAAATTTTCCAAAATTTAATTCACATTCTTAATTCACCTTATTTATTGTGTGGTTAGATTTACCTATTTCTGATGGAGGGAATTTGAGGATCTCCATTATTAAAGTTTTACTGTCTATGTCTCCTTGTAATTCACTCAGCTTTTCCTCTAGGAACATGAATTCTATACCACTGGGTGTATAGCTGTTTAGTAATGATATAACTTCATTACCAATATTGCCTTTTAAGAAGATGTAATTTCCTTCCTTTTCCCTTTTATTGAGATTGAATTTTGCTTTTTAGTTTATTTGAGATCATGATTGCTAAACCTGATTTTTTTTTTAATTCAGCTGAGGCATAATATATTTTGCCTTTTACCTTTACCCTGTGTGTATCTCCCTGCTTCAATTTTGTTTTTCATGTAAACAACATTTTGAAGAATTCTGCTTATTAATTCATTGTGCTATCTGCTTCTATTTATAGGACAGTTCATCCCATTCACTGTAGCTAGGTGGTGCAGTGCATAGAGCTCTGGTCTTGGTTTCAGGATGATGGGAGTTAAAATCCTGGCCTCAGAGGCTTTCCATTTATTAGCTGAGTGACTTTAGGCAAGTTACTTAAGCCTGATTGCTTCACATACAGAGTCATTTCCAGTTGTCCTGATTTATATATGACCATTTGGCCCAGATGGCTCTGTAGGAGAAACTGGTGTTGGTGACTTAGTACAGCACTTCATCATGTGGTTGTCATGGCATTACCTCACTGATATCATGGTCTTCTTTGAAAATGAAGGGGAAAAAACCTTATCTTTATCATTGAAATTATTATTTTGTTATTATTATTTTTATACCATTCACATTTTTCAATTATGATGGCTCATTCTGTATTTCCCTCCATGCTATCTTTCCTCATTTATATTTTTCTCTTTTCTTTCCTCTTATTCCTCCTTACTGAAGTTTTCCTCCCATCACATTCAACTTTTCTATTAAATTGTAACTTTCAGGTTATCAAACTTAAGCCTTCCCTTGCCTTCCCTTTTTATCAGTCCCTCCTTCCCTTGTCTTTCCCTACCCCTGGACCCCAATTCCCTGTACAGAAAGATTTTTAAGCCCAAGTGAGAAATATCTTATTCCCTCCCTGGGACAAATATATTGAATAGAATTTACTCAGTGTTTACACCATCCCTTACCTCCCTCTAAAGACTTGTCCACCTGGTTTTATTTACCACTCAAGTACTATCAATCAGGTACCATAAATCAGAGATTGATTAATTGATTATTTGATAAACTCAAAGTGTTATCAAAGTGCTATTACAGATTAATGGCTTGATTGCCTATTTGAGAGGCAGCATTGTCTCAAGTAACTATGTACCATTCCCTCTTTTGTCTCTTTATAAGTACACTTTTCATGAGTCTTGAATTACCTCAAATTATAATCACTTTTTACCTTAAACCCTTTTCAAGTACCCTCCAAGGACACACAGTCCTCATGAGCCAACACATCATCCAAAGTCAAATCATATCATGAACTATTTGTACCTGTCTTCGCAAGCTTATTTTCTCCCACACTTTACCCCCTCCTTCCCTACCCAGGATGCTTAATATCTTGTTAAGGAAAATAAGAAAAAAAGTACACTCCTGATTAAATTAGCTGCAAGAATCTCAAAGGACACTAAGTACAAAGAGTGTTTGAAGCTCTCATTGATGACTTGCAAATGATTGCAAGATATGGAAAACACTGACTCAAGAACACCCAGTTTATGATGCCCTCATTCCACATGATCAGCACACCAAAATGGTGATATCATCTTGGGCCCTCTTCAATGGAGAGATAAGAACCAACTATATCCATTTCCTGCAATCTCTTCAATTATATTAAACCCTTTAATTATTCTGAGAAGTAAAATTCTCAAGAGTTAAAAACATTATATCTTCCATTTTAGGGTTTAATACAATCTGATGGTCTTGACTAACATTTGTTTTATTTCTTCCCCTTTTCATTGACCTTTTTAATGCATCTCTTGAGTTGAATATTTAGTGATTGCATTCTCTGTTCAGCTCTGGTCTTTGTATCAGAAAAATCTGGAAGTTCTCTATTTTGTTGAACATCTATCTTTTCCCTTGATGATATATGCTAAATTTTGCAGGGGAGAAAATCCTTGGTTGTAATCCCAAATCCTTTGTCCTCTAATATATAGTATTCCAGGTCATTAGATTGTTCACTGTTGATACTGATAGGTCTTCTGTGAGTTAGTGGTTTGTTTGCATTTCAATTGTTTCCTTTTGCTACTTGGAATATATTCTACTTTTTTTGAGTGTCCTGGAATTTCTCTATTTCAACCCTTGGAGTTTTTATCCTGGTGTCTCTTTCTGGAGGAATTCTGCTTATTCTTTCAAAGTCTATATTGTCTTGTTATTCTAGCAGATTTGGACAGTTTTCATGGATAATTTCCTGCATGATGTTTTCTAGACTCTTTTTTTTGGTTCTAGACTTTCTAGTAATCCAATGATTTGTAGATTATCTCTCTGGATGTATTTTCCAGCTCATTTGTATTTGCTAAAAGGTACTTTAAGGTTTGTTTCAGTTTTTTCAAGCTTGTTTTTGTTTGATGGAATCTAGAATTCTTATATGTTAAATAATTTAAATTTGTTCATTTCTAATTTTTATTTAATTTATTTATTTTATTTAATTTATTATATTTATTTAATATTTATTTAATTTAATTACCTTTTGTGTTTCCTTTTTAACAGTATTGAATTCTCTCGTTAATTTTTCATAATTTTTCTTCATGACTCTCATTTCATTTTTACATTTTGTTCTTCCTCTCTTCTTTTGTTTTTAAATTCTTCCTTAACTCTTTTTTTTAGGAAGACTCAACATTTATTAAGCACCTTTAGTTGTGAAAGGTACAGTGCTGAACACTGTACCAAGATACACAGAGAGACACAAACAAACATTCAGCCCGTGAGAGGGCTTAAAGGCTAATATGGATTTATGAAACACAAACAATCGATGTAAAATGAAAAACATTCTTTACTGTTCAACATCGTGCCCAGATGTCATTCCTACCTCTCCCTAAAAATAATTTTTATCAGTTTTCAATTCACAGGATTTCAATCACTATTGCTTAGTTCACAGAGAATTCAACCTAGAAATGGGAAGTCACTTCATTAATACTTTGAAAACAGGGTATGAATGAGTTTGACTAATAAATGACCAGGCAGTTCAATCATTAATATTTTTCAAACAGGGCAGCCCCTAAAAGTGATGAATTAAGTACTTTTAATTTGCTGAAAGTCTATAATAGAAATTAAATTTTCCTATATTTTTTATTAGTGATTTTTTAATTGATTTATATTCCTAATTCATCGAACTTTCAAGCTACCTAGGAATACAGGCTGTCGGCAACTATGTTAGCCATAGTCCTAACAACCAAGTTCTCCAGGCTCCTCCCCCAATGATCAGCTGGATTTTCTCTCTATAACATAAATCTCATTTAAGTAGATGATTAAATTACAACATTTGGTCACATCTTCAAAAACTATTCCTATGTGGGAACAGCTTCACATAGTACCAGACTTGGTTTTTTTCTCAAGTCTTTTCCTTTCCAAGACAAAAAAACACAAAAACCAAGGAATGGAATGAGATGGGTTTTTTTCCCTATCAAGAGGAAAACAATGAAATTCAGAACTGGATCACTTGGCCCTTTCTCTTCTTAACTCCTCCCAGTTCAAAATGCTTAAACCTCTTCATGGCAAGCTTCCTCTTAGACCTGCAGCTGGGTTCCACAGTCAAGCCTCAGTACAATCTTTTCTTTTTTCTTTTTTCCTTTTTTCTGAAAACTTTCTTTTGTCTGCCCACCACAAACACTCTGCTTCCGATGGTTTCATCTTTTCCCCAGTTCCTTCTGGGAATCCTGGCTTTTCTCGAACTGTGTCACTTTCTGAGGCTTGCCGCACTTTTTGCACAAAGTTCTGCGGATTCAGGGACTTTCACCAAAGGACGATGCCCCGTTCTCCACCAGGCTCCTCCTGTGGCCAGGTCGCGGGGGTCCCTCGGCCGAGCGCTCAGAGGCGAGCGCCCGCCTAGGACGAGGACGAGCTGCAGAAGACGACTGCCTTCGAGGGCTGAGGGCGGAACACTTCCTTAACTCTTCTATAAACTTTTGGATTTAATTCCAATTCATAGGATCTTTTGAGAATTGCACTGTTATTGCCAGTGCAGTCCACACTTTGCTTTTGGAAAGGTTTATTTCCTTTGTTTCCAGGTTCTGAATTAGCAGTGATTTGTTCCCAATTCAGTCCTGTCTTTTGCCCTGGTGTTCCCAAGGGTTCACACTTAATTTGGAATTGGGACCCACCCCTAATGGCATGCTATCTACCTGCTGGGGCCTATGCTATTATAGAGCTGTGGGGACCTGGACTACACTTGTGGCTTAAATTCTAAAACTGGTTTTCTTGCTCTCCTGCCTCCTGGGTATTATTTTCCTTTTTTCCTCCAAAGAGATAGACCTTCACTGAAGGGTCTCCATGATGTTTACCAATGAAAATTTCTTTGAATCTTCTCTTTTTCTTAGTGGAATCTATAGCTTGAATGTCAGTAGTTTCATTTATCTTTGGTAGGGAAAAGCTCTGGGATCATGTTAGCTTCATCACAGCATCTTGGCTCCACCTCAGAAGGAATGTCTTATAACCATGTTTAAACACATAAAAAATTGAAGGAAAAGTAAATTTTAAGTATCTTCCTCAAAACAATGGAATGAATTTTGTATACTCTGGGAAGACACAATGAATCTATGTACTTCAGCTTGGTTTATGTTTCTAATAATTTGTCCTCTTAAAATGTGATCTATTTTCTCCCATTATTTTTTCCTACAAATTTATTCCCTTAAGCAAATGTATTATTATTCCACTGATACAGCTTTGTATTTTAACTTGTAAGACTAAAGGATCTTAGCTAATATCTTATTCACTTTCTGCTTTTGCCTTAACTTCAGTTCAAGAAAGTGAGTGTTACTCAGAGTTCAATTATAACAGTCAGGGTCTATAGTCTGGCTGATTGTTGAGGAGGAAAAATATATAATCTTCTGCATTTTAAAATCGGTATCAGTTAGGCTATTTGGATGTAGCCTCCATTTGGAAGGAGCATTTGAAACATACTAAAGCTTCCAGTGGAAAGGAATGAAGACTTATATGCTGTCTTGAACAAGAGTAGAGTAAGAAATTGAATTAAAAAAACTGAAAAATGAGTGCATGATAACTGTTCCTCTACTCATCATGTACCTCAGAAGATCTTTTGTTTCCAAAAATTTTCTTAACAGACTACTACTAGTTATCTCTGACAGATGATAGCTAGCTAACTAGATAGATAGACAGATATACTTAAATGAGGCAATTCATCAGTGATTCTTTTGCTATGCCAAGATTTGTATTGCTCTTATTTTATAAGGAAAAATTCAGATTTTAAGTGTTGTTTAATGAAAGATAAAAACTGAAATTCTGTTGACTAAGTAGCTAATCCCTTGAAAAAGTTACATTTTACTGAATAGGAATCCAGGTTTCCAGTCATACAAACTTATGTCTTTCCATGATGTTCATAATTGCTGTATAGGGAAAACAGAGGGCATCTTGCTGACTTGTTTATATATGTGAATCAATTCTGGCCTAGCAAGAAAAAGTAATTACTCCATTTTCCAATAAAAATGATTCTATGGAAAAGAGAAAGAATATGAGAGGAAAATGTAAAAAAATTAAGTATTAACTGATTAAGCATTTTTCATGAGGAGAAAAGGATTCTTTTGGAAAATTTCAATGGCCTTTTAATGCCTCTAGACTTCTCTTTCAAAAGAAGACCAATATTTTCAAATCCTTTATCATCTCCTTCTTGATGAATGGACGGAGAAATAAAAAAGACAAAGCAGGTGTTCAAGAGTTAACATTGTACAACCTAACAGCAACATGGTGGTGTTGATAAACCTTGATGCATTTGCTTATCTCTTCAGTGCAACAACCAGGGACAATGGTGGGCTATCTGCAATGGAGAATACCATTTGAATCCAGAAAAAGAATTATGGACATTGAACAAAGACCAAAGACTATTACCATCAAATTAGAAAAAAAGTTATATTATTATTTAATTTTACTATCCCATGCTTTATTTTTCTTCCTTAAGGATATTATTTCTCTGTCATCACATTCAGCTGAGATCAATGTATAACATGGAACCAATGTAAAGACTAACAGAATGCCTTCTGTGGGGGTGGAGGTGGGGGAAGGAAGCAAGAATGGGGGGGAATTGTAAAACTCAAAATAAATAAAATCATTCTTAAAAAAAAAAACAGTTGGGATGGATAGGTGGTACAGTGGATAGAGAGAGCATCAGTTGCAGTCAGGAGTACCTGAGTTCAAATCTGGCCTCAGACATTTAATAATTACCTAGCTATGTGGACTTAGGCAAGCCACTTAACCCCATTGCCTTGCAAAAACCTAAAAAAAAAAGTTAATATGTCCCCAAGGGTTGATGAAATCTTCATAAATCATTAGCTAATTCTTTCAGTGAAAAATGTCTATTTATTTAGTTTTTTCTGATTTTTCAAAAGCCAAAGCTTTATCCTCAGCTTTTTTGCTAAACATAATCCCTTCAGTATAATTTGCTTACAGAAGCTTTGGGGACTCAAGTAATTCTTGGGATAGAACTTTTGTGAAGAATAAATCAAACATTGGTCTAAAAATTCAAGCAATGTAAAGGCTGTCATATTTTGGCTTCTAATAGGCATCAATACATATTTAAAAGTTTTCTTAAATTAGTGGTGGTGAAGAGCTGAAGAAATACATGCATTGAATTGGGTTAATCAAAACTGAGAAAGTCAAAAAATTTTAAAGCCTTATGTTTGAAAATTAAATTAAATTACAGTGAAAAACTGTAAATCTCAAATAGTTAATGTAAAATATGTATGTTGGAAAGATCATTTAAGTATTATAGATTTCAGAATTTTAACCTAAGAAGTTAAAATGAGGGGAGTTTAGGTGGTGCAGTGGATAGAGCACCAGACCTGGAGTCAGGAGTATTTGAGTTCAAATCCAGGCTCAGACATTTAATAATTACCTAGCTGTGTGGCCTTGGGCAACCCAATTAACCCCATTGCCTAGCAAAAAAAAAAAAAAAAGTTAAAATGTATAATGTTGGGTAGTCTTTAAAAATATGGAAATATAAGGAAAGAGAAAGTAGAATTAGTCCTGAATTTTTAAATATTGAAATCCTTTATAATAAATGGGAAGAATCCTGGTAGGAACAAAGACGTATTAATTAAAAAAAATTTAAAAATGAAAGTATATCTACTCATTATCCCCCAAAAGTATGTTGAGACTCAGTGAGAAAGTTTGTTACTTCAGTTACAATATATACTTTTATGAGATAATTAAAATGTATTTTCCATGCAAGGGAAACTTGCCTTAGTATCCTCATAAAGATGGTGGAAAGCAATCATAATTCTTGTTTAGAGAAAGAAAATATAAGATGTAGTGATTTATGACATGATAAATAATTGCAAGTTCAAAAAAAATTTCCACACACAAGAATTAGAGCACATTATAAACTGTAAATTGAATGTTTTTGACTATATTAAATTAAAACTGTTAGCACTAATAAAATCAAGGTTGCCAAAAATAGAAGGAAAGCAGAAAGCTGAGAATCTTCACAACTAGGAATTCTGATAAAGGCCTTATTTCTAATATACAGAGTGAATTGCATCAAATTTATAAGGTTACAAGTTATTCCCTAATTAATAAATGGTCAAAGGATATGAGCAGTTTTCAAATGAAGAAATTAAACCTATACATAACAATATGAAAAAAATGCTCCAAATTATTATTTATCAGAGAAATGCAAATTAAAACAATAATGAGGTATCATTTCACACCTCCTAGACTGGCCAATATGAGAAAAAGGGAAAATGATCAATGTTGGAGAGGTTGTAGTAGGATGGGGACATTTATGGATTGCTGTTTCAAGTTGTAAATGAATACAATCATTCTGGAGTGTAATATGGAATTAGGCCCAAAGAGCAAGGATATTATTCATACCCTTTCACCCATTAGTTCCAATTCTAGGTCTATATCCAGAAGAAATTATAGAAAAAGGGAAAAGTATAACATGTTCCAAAATCTTCATATTAGCTCTTTTTTGTAGTGACAAAGAATTGGAAATTAAGGTAATTCCCTTCAATTGGGGAATGCCTGAAGAAATTACGGTAAATGAATTCTCTGGAATATGATTGTTCTATAAGAAACCATAAGTGGTCAAACCTTAGAGAAGCATGAAATGATTTATGGGATCTGATTCTGAGAAAAGTGAGCAGTTTCAATAAAACAATATGCACATTAACAACAACATTGTGAGAGGCAGCTAGGTGGCATAGTGCATAGAACAACAGCTCTGAAGTCAGGAGGACCTGAGTTCAAATAAGGTCTCAGACAGATAATTGTCTAGTTGTATGACCTTTGGCGAGTCACTTAACCCCATTGATTTGCAAAAGAAAAAAAACAACAACAATATTGTAAGATGAACAGCACTACTCTCAGTAAATCCATTAAGCTAGAATAACTGTAGTAGACTGACTATGGACTTTATTATCCCCATCCAGATGAAGAAAAACAAAACAAAACAAAAGTAAAAAAAAAAGCAAACCAACCCTTCATAATGTGAACAACACTTTATAAAAATTAATTCTTATGTATCTTTATGTATCTCTCCCCTTTAATCCTAATTTCTCATCTGGAAAATTACTAATCTGTAAACATATTTATAAAAATATGTATGTACAATGCTGTTTGTCACTGAGGGGAGGGAGTTATGGAGAGAAGGTGGAAGGAAATTTTTTAACTTAAACATATACATGTGCATGCTGATGAAAATAAATAAATTTTAAAAATTAAAAAAAAATTCCAACCTGAAATCACATGAATTTATTTGGCATATTCAATATAATTTGTGTTTTCATGGACTTTTCTCCATAACAAAGAATTTTAAAAATATTTTTAGTAATCTTTATAATAATTCTAATAAACAGGTAGCTGGGAAATATTAGTAAATATTAAAAAGAGGCAGACAATAATTTTCAATTAAAATCAGCATCTTTAAAGCTGTAATCAATTGGAAATTACTGACTATGTTTCACATTAGATTTAAAATGTTATTATGTATCAATAACTGCAGGCATTGTACAGGTAATAAAAATTATAAGGATTTTATAACCTTAAAATGCTTGTACCATAAGCAAAATGAAATGTACTGAACAACTCTAAAGGGTAGAAAATTAATGAGCAATACAACAAATCCAAAATATTGTGATTGGGATCAAAGGAGGAAATAATTACTTCATTAAGTGTTATTTTAAGAAATGAGGATGATGCCTGTTTCATCACTCATGAAAATCATTTGTCTTTCTCTTAGTTCCAGTTTATCAAATCAAAAGTCCTTTCTTCATTAAACATGCATGATCTAAATTATAGAATGCTTTCATTTCACTTCTTAGCATCCCTTAATTATATGTTGACTAGTAGGAAGTAGAAAATATTGCACATATCTGGGTATAGGACTCAATTTAACCATTGCTTCCTTTAATATTTTTCATTCTTAACTGCATATGAAATTACAAATATGGTTTGCTCAGGGCAGAACTTACAGGATGATTATGATGACCCTAGTGCTTGATCATGTACATCTCAAGAAAATATAGGAATGCATTAAATTTCCTCCGGGTTGGAAAAATACAATTATTCTAATATTAAATTTGTCCAGATTTTTTAAAAATAAATTTATATCCTAACTATTTTCCCACCATGACATGCTTGCATATTTGCTCCTTTGAAATAAAATACTAAAAATTCATATTTTAAATGATGCAAATTACATTCTTTAAAATTTTAATTATCTTTCTAGCTTATTAACATCTAGTAAGGGAGGACTTCTAGGGCAGAGACAATAAGGTAGCACGCTTTTCTCTATTAAAAGCTAAATGAGGCTTCTGAACAGACATTAAAGCTACAGATCCCAGCAAGGAAAAGAGAAGATTCAAAGAGGTTTTCAGTGGTAGACATTACGGAGGATCTTCTATGAAGGTCTGTCCCTTTGAGGGGAAAGGAGAAGTAAAGCATAGCAAGGCAAGAGAGTAGAAAAGTCAGTGGGAGTGTTTTAGCCACAGTGCAATCCATATTACAACAGAAAAAATCCTGGTAGCTATATATAAAGAGAGCAGGGACAGTCCCAACTCTAAACAAAATCTGAACCCTGGGAACAGTTGGGCAAAAGACAGAACTATATTGACAGCCAAACACTGTACAGGTAGAACCTGGGCATAAAGGAAGGAATAAACCATTGTAAAGGCAAGACCTGGACTGCAGAGGCAACATCTTGGCCAAAAAAAGCCAAGGATCAGATCCCAGCCCCAGCATAAACATTTGGGGTCTATAGTCCCTACACCCCAGGAGGAGAATTCAAACATTTCAATATGAGCAAAAAAGCTAAAAAAAATACTCACTATAGAAAGTTACTATGTAAATAAAGGTGATAAAAATGACACCTCAGAACAAAGAAAGCTGAAAAATTATGCACAAGTGTTAGTCTGAAAAGAATTTATGAACTGGACTCAAATTCAAAAACTCATAGAAGAGATTAAAATAATTTTAAAAAATGAAATATGAGAGATAGGAGCTAAATTAAAAAAAGAAATGATATTCAAGCAGGAAAATTATGAAAAATTGATCAAAGAAATCAACTCCTTTAAAAGTAAATATAACCAATTGTCAAAAGAATGCAACTCTTAAAAAATAAAACTTACAATTTGGAAAAGAAAATACGAATGTTATTTGAAGAAAATAAAATCCTAAAAATAAGAACTGATTGAACAGAAACCAATGAATGTAAAATACTAAAAGATTCCATTAAGCAAAATAAAAAGAATGAAAAATGGAAGAAATATAAAGTACCTTTTAGGAAGAACAAACTAGTTGGTAAATTGATCCATGAATGATACCTTACCAATTATTGGATTACTAGGAAGCCTAGATCAATAAAAGAACCTAGAAAATATCTTGCAAGAAATTATCAGAGAAAACTGTTCAAATATTTTAGCAAAAGAAGACAAAATAAAAGAGAACCCAGAATAAAATATCCAGGGACTACTTATAGCCAAATTCCAGTATTCTCAAATAAAGGAGATAATACTGAAAGCAGCAAAAAGGAAACATTTTAAATACAAAGGAAAGAATAAGACTTATACATGACTTATCAGTCTTGATATTGAAAGACAGAATTATCTAGAATACCATACATCAGAGCAAAATGACCTGGGATCCCAACCAAGAATTTAGTACCTTGAAAAATTCAAGATATACTCTTAGGGGAAACAATTGATGTTCAATGAAACAGAAGACTTCCAAAATT